>NW_016205851.1:0-2158 GCF_001687245.7 Rhagoletis zephyria
TCAATGTACAGTTAACCACAAAAGAGGAATCAGCAAAGAAAGGAAATGAGATATGAAATTTTTTAGCGCCAATAATATTAATTTTTGGTTGGTAGGGCCACGTTGATTTCTCTACTCTCTCGCACTGAGCGAATTAAGGCAATTATGGACAAATATGTACATTTTCCAACAGAAAACATAAAAATGACCAACACAGAATGCCAAAAAAAACTGCTGGGGATGCTATGTTCGTTGAATATATGCAGCATATTTTCTGTTCATAAATGGCTATGAGTTGATTGAGTGCTTGCTGCATACTTTTAGGTGCGCAAGGTAAGTGATTTTGCTTGTTCGTAAGCTTTTTTTGTGCATTAAAATGCCAAAAGTTCTTCATAAAATGATATACATTTTTAATAAATTTCAGTTTGGCTTCAAAACGTAAAAAGAAAAAATCTGCGGGTGCGCCATGAAGTAGGCAATGATTTTTGAATTGAATGGGAAGTTTAAGTTGAAGTGACCTTATAGCTGATTTAAAAGATTAGAACTAAAATAATAGTATATTTAACTGTACTTTTGTTCCACTTTTTTTTATTTCATTTACTTTATTATTTTTTGTTTCTTTCTAAATTTAAATTTTTTATTTTAATTTTAGTTTGATTTTATAGCATTTTTTAACTCAATGTAACTTAACTTTATTTGATTCTTTGTTGGTTTTTCTGGCAGGGTAGAAAGATGATTTATTTTATTTAACTTAACTTAATCCATTACTAATTTTGAATAAGTTAAGTTAAACAAAATAAATAATTTTTTGTTTAGTTTGATTAAAAAAATCTAATTTTATTTTCTTTTATTTTAGTTTTTTAAATGTTTTTTATTTTATTGTTGTTTCAATTCATTTAGTTTTGTTTTATTTATTTTAACTTGTTTCGTTTAATAAATTTTTTTTTATTTTATCTTATGTTACTTTGTTTTACTTTATTTTAATTTGTTAGTTCACTTTATTCAATTTTGTTTTCTTAAATTAATTCGCATTTTGTTTTGTTTGATCTTATTTAATTTATTTTATTCTATTTTACTATATTTTTTTATTTCATTAATTTTATTTTATTTTTAGTTTTATATTATTTCATTTTATTTGTTTTATTTTAGTTTGTTTTGTATTATTTGATTAACTTGTTTTTTTTTTTATATTATTTCATTTTATTTGTTTTTTTTTATTTTGTATTATTTAATTAATTTTTATTTTATTTTATTTTACTCATTGTTTCATTTTGTTTTGTATTTTGTATTTTTATTATTATTATTATTATATATATTATTATACATACTTTTTTTATTCTGCTAAATTTTTTCTACTTAATTTAAAATATTTTATTTTTATTTTTTTTTTGTTTCTATTTTTTTCTGTTTCTTATAAATTTTTTACTAAATTTGATTCCTGTTATTATTACTATTGTATTTCATTTCATTTATATTATTCTGTTCATTTTATTTCTATATAATAATTTCTTATTTATTTGTTTAAATTTTTTATTTTACTAATTAAATTTTTTTTATTTTCTATTATTTCTTACTTGATTCATTTTTTTATTTAATTCGTTTTATTTTTTTATTTTAGTCTATATAATTTTTATTTTGATTTATTTTTTTCCAATTTACACATTTTAATTTATCATACAACATCTCTTTGAGTTTCCAAACTTTGCTAGTTATTTTGACTGGCAAAAAATTTTGAAGGATAAAGATTTCCACGACATATTTATTTTCAAAGAAATATTTGTTTTGCTAATTTTATTTTNAGGTTTTATTTTCATTTCTTGTTAGTTTTTAATTTTTTTTGTGTTTATTATATTTTATAATTTTTTACTCGATTTCTTTCGTATTTTAGTTAATTTCTATTTCAATTTTCTTTTATCTTATTTCTATTTTATATTAGTTTTTTATTTATTTATTGAAAAACAGTTTTTTTTTTTTTATTTTATTCGTTTTACTTATTATTTTGAATTTTCTATTATTTTTTATTTTACTAGTTTTTTAACTCATTTTATCTTTTTTTATTATATTCTGTATACAGTTTTTATTTTGTTTTATTTGTTCCAATTGAATTGACTTTATTTAATAGTAATTCTGTTATATCTTTTTGAATTTGCAAATATTACTCATTACTCTGATTTAAAAA
>NW_016205852.1:0-2158 GCF_001687245.7 Rhagoletis zephyria
TTTTTTATTATCACTGAATTGTTGAAACCCAAAAGTACATCATGATAAATATGTATTATCGAATTAAAGATAATAACTTGTACTTTCTAAATAATAANTTATCGAATTAAAGATAATAACTTGTACTTTCTAAATAATAAAAATTTCTTTACCATTAATTATTCAGTTTTTTTTCAAAAAAGATTATTTCATGAAAAAATAACATTTGTTCGTTTTTTAGTGGTTTTGGTTTAAAAATACAAGAAGCTATAAGTTATGTACACCAGCTGAAAGACAAATTAATTATCTTTATGGTGGCGTATAGTTTTTTTATCGGTTATACTTACAGTTCTTAAGATATTAATATTTAAAAAATTTAAAAACTGAACTTTAACCTTCTAGAACGTCTTGATTTTTTTTATAATTTTGACATGGTTGAAATGAGCATAAAAAGTTCTATTGATATGCAGTTTTCCTTTTTGCATAGCTGAACGGTCGGTTCCAGGAAATGATGAATAACTTAAATCAAAAATGCACATATTTATGTATTGTTTAGTATTTCCATTAAAACACCAACTATATTGCAAAATCGCATAGAATAAATAATACATATTTTACTTGTAATTGTATACTTTGCGTATTTTTGTAGTACCTTTCTACTACAAGGCGATCACATTCTTCCCCTTTCTCCTACTTCCAAAATACAAATCTAGATAAAGGAGTGTCAAATTTTAGCTGTCACAAATTACACAACCTTGTATTATTGAATTTGTGAATGTATTTACACACTGTCCTTACAGCAAAGATGTATTTTCGTAGTCTGTAAAAAAGATAAATTTAGAAAATAAGAATTAAGAAGTTGTAACATATAAACTTACCCATTGTGCTGAAGTGAAATTCTCGTTGACTTGCCATTATAGTTTTTGTTTTATTATTGTATATTTAATTATTGCAGTTAAATAATTTTTTAGTGACAATAGTGCAGGGAACAAAATGAAGGTAATTTTCTTCAGTAAGAGCGTGTGTGAATCGGTAACAAATATCGCGGCGAGTAAATTTTTGACAACAATGAGGTGAATAAGATTTCAGTATTTGTCAATGGTATTGTGGCTTATTAACATTTTATTTTTAATATTTTTATTGCGCTTTGTGCGATGATTGTTTTTAAGTAAAAATTGAAAAGGCAACAAAGTAGCTCATGAGGCTAGTGAAATTTTTGCCAAATGCGTAGAAAATTCTGACAATCGCAAAGATTGTTGATGTGTGTAATTTTTCGTCAAATAAAAGTTTAAATTGATGAATTGCAATTAATGATGGCAGGTGTTTTTTTTAATATTAATTTCACTTCAATTTGTAGTATTTTATTCCGCATAAAATTGCGGTTATCAAAAATTTATTGTTGTCAAAAAATATTTCATTTCACACAGCAGATTGGCAAAACTGACTCACCATAGTAAAATATTTTTTAACAGCCTTCCCCATAGAAATTTGTTACCGATTTACACACGCCCTAATAGGAAAAAGTTTACAATGTATATATTCCATTTCAAATGTCTTGTCATTTCTTGCACGCCTGGGATAGAGTACTCAAACGGAAACACTCAAATGAAAATACACGCGGCAATTTACGCCTCTCCAATTAGTTCCTTAACTCCTATTCTTAACGAAATAATGTTAACAAACTATACTTAACTGAATAATTTAAACAAATTGTTTTAGTTGTTTTTAATGTTAATAAAAGTTAAAAAAACAAACAAATGTATTTGCAGTTTTTTACATTAAGCTAGAAATAAAAAGGTGGTAGGTTTTACGTCACGTTTCTGTGTCTCCCACACGCCACTAAGAAGTTACTGTTTGGGTGTACCGCTTTTGTCTCTTCCAGACGACACTAAGAAGTCACCTCCTGTAGTGTCGCATGTGTGTCAGTGTGGACGTAACGCTTACGGGGAACAGTTTTTCCCGAAGGAGGATTGTAAAAAGATGTGAAAGCGATAACTTCCACCATGAAATTTAACTTCTTGAAGTTACTTTTTCGCCACTTCCGCGATAATAAATGCTAGCAGGGTAGTTGGAAATATATAGAGGTAAATGTGTTTTGGTTCGTGTCTCCACTTCGAGATGCTTTAGTATGTATGTATGTATGTGACGTCTGTACGTACCTTCATTTAATTTTTTTCAA
>NW_016205853.1:0-2158 GCF_001687245.7 Rhagoletis zephyria
AAAAAAAAAAATATTGTTGTGGTCATATGGACCGACAGATACAAGTCTTAAAGTAGCGTTGAATTATGTATGATGTAAAAAATTGGAACACTGTTTTTAGGGATTAACGGAATTATATTTGAAAACTACAACCTCGCCTGAAAAAAAATGGTATAAAGTAGCCAATGATACTTAGTGATCACACTCTTAACTATTTTGAAGAGCTCAGTTAATATCACCAAATTATTTCCCTATGGTCTAAGTTAATGAATAATACATAAATTTTGGCGCTACATGACCCGCAAAGCCGAGATCTTCTCCACTTGCTTGATTAATAAATAAATAAAGATAAGGTTATATTAGACGGGCAGCTCTGCACACAGCGTTAAGAGTTCCCTAAGAGGCTGCATAGGCCCATCGTGTTGTCCACGATGTGATTTCGCTGCACTTGTCTCTTCATATTCATAAACCAATTTGATTTCGTGGCGCATCCTATTATACTCTCTTATGCAGTTTTTCATAAGCTGTTCAAATACTCGAAGAAATGGCCGTCCAGAAATGTGAGACGCTTTTTCATAGTGCTAGAAACTCATACAGGAAATGCTTACGGGTTGCACCGATTCCTCATCTCTACAGCCACCTCAGAAATAGTTGCGCAGGGCTCCTCCTAGTTCGGTAAGCAGCTAAATGTGTTTTTGGCAGTTGCTTTAGCCGTCACAAAGGAGATTTGAATGCTTTAAATTGCTGCCCCTAACTATTCTATCTCAGATAATTGTTTTTCTCAGTCGTCGGCTTCCTCGTTTCCTTGATTCCGTAGAAACCGACTATATGCAGCCGAAAAACTGGTAGGGTTCGCATATCGAGTTACATAGTTATTAACAACTGAATGGTCTTGATCCCAGGTACAAAGGTGCGTTTCGAAGAGGCTATATCGATCAGTATTTATAAACAGCTTCGCTGTTACCCAGCAGTTATCTGACGGTCGGTATGCCTCTTTAAAAAAAAAAATTCTAAGAGAAGACCCAGTTCTATAGCTCAATTTTGGAGGCATATACGAAGATGAGGATCTCGCCATCGCTGAGAAGAATAATAGTCTCTTCGGAAACGTGAATTTTGAAGAAGGTCAGTTTTCGAGTTCTGATAATCGTAACTTCAATAATCCATATATTTCACTTAAGGCACAGTCAGACGATTGGGTATTTGTCCGAATTTTGGGGTAAATGGGTAGCCCAATTATGTAAAGGAAGAACAACGGGCTTTATTAATAAATTCATCACGTTATCGCGTGACTACTAAAAGAAAAGTTCGTCCTCTTTTTTTTTGGGAACAAATAGGGGACAAAGTGTTGCCTTTAGATGTCAGAATTCTATTCAACGCCGCTTGAGAGATCAACCGAGTTGATGATTAGAATCTAGTGTGAGGTAAGAATAGGTCTAACTACCGCCGTGTATACCCAACGTATTATCAGAGCTCGTACAAGCGTTTTCCTTCCTTCTATTCCTTCTACGCTACTCGCTCTTCAATATGTATTTCTTTTCAATAAACTTTTGAATCGAGAACTTCAACCCTTTCGACAAATTATGATTTGCGAAATTCGGTGATGCAGCTCGAAATTTGTCCATTTTATAGCGCTTCGAGAGTAGCAGAACTAATATAATTTTAGAAAATTTACCCCCAGATCGTTCTTTAGGTAAATTTTTCCAGGTAATTAGGTGAATATTGTGCTATTTACAGGATAACTAGATCATCTGCGTGCGCAACAACCATAATGGCTTTCGTCGTATTGCGAAGAACCAAATCATCCATCACAAAGTCTCATAACAGAATATCTATAGCACCGTCCTGAGGAGTACCTCAAAATGTCGTTTTCTATATTTTAATAATTCCCAAAGAGCAATTGATACTTGTCCTACTCACCACATTGCCGATCCAGATAATACTTAGTCCCTCCTGCAACTATGAATTTCTCTTATCAGGGTACTTCGAAACCCCCCTTATAACTTTACCTCTTAGATAAATACCTAACCCTCTAAAGCTGAAGAAGATTTCTTTAGCGGATGAATATATTCCATATTTTGACAAACACAGATTTGGAATATGAGCAAAAAGGGGACCATAACTATGAACGTCTTTTATACATGACTGGACTTTAGCGCCACCTATCGCGTAATCATTTGTA
>NW_016205856.1:0-1844 GCF_001687245.7 Rhagoletis zephyria
AGAATGCCCCATACGGCTCCAAGGAGTCCGAATGTAGTCATGTATAAGGGCAGTAAGAGTCCAATGTGACTCATATTGAGGCATGAACCTAAGTTCATATAAGTCAACCTTCGGAGGAAGGAAAATATCTCTATGAGCTCATTATGAGCGTAAAGGTTCCGAAATATGACCACTTAATACTCATTTATGACTCCCAATGGTTGCTGGAATAATGGACTTACCTCGTTCGCGGCTGAGGATACTTCTGCTGGTTGTCCCTCGGAGAGATCGGTGCTGAGAGGGTACGGGCGCCCGTTGGTTATAGGCTGGATGATGATGGGCCCTTGCAGTGGGGTTCTGTTCTTTTCTTTTTCCCTTTTTCTCACTGCACGACCCCTGGAGTTTCTTCTTTTTTTCCCCTTTTTTATCACGAGGTGCTACTTTATTTTTTTTATTTTAAATCGTTTGTGTGAAATTTTTCTTTGAGTTTTCACTTTTAATTAGCAACTTTAATGTCCATTGCACAATTCACTTTCTCACCCGTTCCATGCGTTCAGCTAAATTTCGAACTGTCAATTGAGCCCATGCGGTGTTGCCAGCGGGTTTTTATACCCTTGCACTGCGGGAATATTCCATTTGGAAGAATAACGGGCACTGCGTCATTTGGACTAGTTCCGTTACTCTTCCAAATGGAATTTGCCGCAGTGCAAGGAGGAATACAAAAAAAATCCGGGTACTCCTTTGCAAGTATTTTTTTCCCACTTAACCGCAAAAAAAACTCTGAAAATTGGCTAGTTTGCATCTAGGAACCTAATACCAAGCATTTTTAATAGAAAACGCTCATCTATTGACAGCAGATNCCAAATGGAATTTGCCGCAGTGCAAGGAGGAATACAAAAAAAATCCGGGTACTCCTTTGCAAGTATTTTTTTCCCACTTAACCGCAAAAAAAACTCTGAAAATTGGCTAGTTTGCATCTAGGAACCTAATACCAAGCATTTTTAATAGAAAACGCTCATCTATTGACAGCAGATCAAATTTTGACGGATCAGAATAAAAATTTGACATTTCTCATCAGAACTTCGCCTAGCTCATGGGTCTAGGTAAAATTTGACAGCTTCTGATTGTGTATACACCTTATATTGTGGGCGGTAATAAAGAGTCAAAATCAAAATGCAAGCTGATAAATAACCACAGAAAACGTACTTACTTGCGATTTATAAAAAGATGTAATTTTTGACAATTCCAGCAACACGCAAAATAGAGCTTTCGTACGAGCGTGCTTGGTTTGTTTCACAGGCCGTATGTCAAAATATGGATAAGGTTGCCACCCGAAAGTTTTCGGGCAAAGGAAAACGTAGCTGTCAAACTACCAAGACACCGCAGTAGATGCCAGAATACAACCCTGATATATTTTGCTCTCTATATTTTCACATTTGTTTCAAGATATAACTCAATCCTATGAGGACGCAGCTACAGGTAGCTGTCACAAACTATCACCAGCCTCTGCGGGGAAGCGTTTATCATCCGAGAAAAGTAGGCGAACAGACCTGCAGGAACTAGCGCCCACCAGCGACACTGTCCGCAAGGAACACAGCTATCGCAAAATGGCAGACCTTCCATTCAGTTTTGGTGTTGCCTTACGCTCTGGAAAAATTATTAGCTGGTGAAATTTATGGCACGCTACCGGGTGCGCTATACGCCGAAGAATAAAGTATTTATATTTTGTGCGGCGAACAGTAACCCATAACAAACCTGCTTCACTTCACGATTCGTCACAGAAGCGAACAGGAAAAAGGGTTAACTGTCTTCACAAGGCGTCCGCAAGAGAGTTAGGTGGTAAAATCACAAGAACGTGGGGCACG
>NW_016205856.1:1986-2158 GCF_001687245.7 Rhagoletis zephyria
CTGAGATATAGAGTCTCAAAAAAAGTGTTTAGCCGGGCAAAAAAAAAAAATAACACCCCGTAGTTACGTCAGGTGGCAGTTAGGATTCGTCCGACTCAGTATTGGGAGACTAGTAAGTTTAGGTCTATGATACTGGACCACTGAAGGTAACGCCGGTACTACTTTCCGCGTC
>NW_016205857.1:0-2158 GCF_001687245.7 Rhagoletis zephyria
TGCAGACATCAGTGATGGCACCGATTGATGTAATGCAACCCAATGTGGAAGATGAACTACAGGTTTCGGAAAATCGGAAAATCTCAATGAGATCACCCGTAAAACGAAAGGCAATATCGTTAATGTTGGACATGAACTGAAAGCAGAAGAATTTGCCTGGTACTTCTTGTTTCCTTATGGAAAGAAAGGTTTTAAAGAGCAAAGACCTGTAAATATTACAGCATTAGACTACCTCCATTTAAGAACTTTGTGAAGTGATACAAGATTTCAACGCAACGACTATCTCTTTTATGCCTTATCTTTCTTTGAATATTATCGTATCAAAAGCACTATATCAGCATGTGGCAAGAAAATCGTTAATCAAGAAGGAGCAGTCGAAGATGTCCATCTGTATGTGAAAAATTTGAGAGGTTCTGCATCTTATTGGAGATCCGCCTTGAACGAGCTACTAGCTCAAATCAGATGTTTGGGAGCTCCAACTTACTTTGTAACATTTAGCTCAAATGATCTCAACTGGTTAGATAAACGAAAAGCTTTGTTAATAGCTGATGGTAGACCTGATGTTGATCCTAATACGCTCGACATTTTTGAGACTCAAAGACTTATCGAAAAGTACCCAGTAATTTTGAGTCGACATTTCATGGTTAGAGTAAATGCTCTACTGAAATTTATCAAAAACAATGACGAAGTATTCGGCGGCAAAGTGAAAGACCATTGGTGGCGTATTGAATTCCAGAATCGGGGGAGTCCTCACCATCATATGGTGATTTGGATTGAAAATCATCCAGAGTTTGACTCAAAAGAGAGGAAACTTCTTCTCGATCGTAACTGTTGCGGTAGAATGCCTACAGAAGAAGAAGATCCAGAGTTCCACGATCTAGTTAAGAAATGTCAAATTCATCGGCATACACAAACTTGTACAAAAAATAATACCTCTGTAAGATGCCGATTTAACTTTCCACGTCAAGAATATGACGAAACACGAATTGTGTCTTATTCTTCAGATGATTTTCTTCGTAACGGAGGTAGAATTTCTTTACTTAAGCGTCGAAAGGAAGATACGTGGGTAAATAATTACCACCCAGAGTTATTAAGACTGTGGACAGGCAAAAAGGATATCCAGCCGTTCAAAGTATCTATCGAAAGCGGAACCTGAAGGCGTAGATTCTGGAATTGCACAGGCAATACAGCAAATTCAACGTGAAGAGACCGATATTTCACGCAAACTGTTCAGAATATGTATGAAGATTCTTCATCAACGACAAGTATCAGCTGCAGAATGTGCGTATCGACTTTGTCATATCCCATTACGGGAGAGCTCGCGAATCTGCATTTTTCTGAATACAAGAAAGCCAGAACAGCGTTACAGAGTATTGCAATTTGACCAAAACGGACACGCAACTGGCTATTAAATATATTAAATATTGCTTTTTGAAAGATATGAAAAACGTCCGTTAAAACATCCTGACTACGATTTTGCGAACATGAGCCTTACAGAGTTTGCAATGTTGTTTGAACCATTCTATCCGAAAAAGGTAAGCGAGACCGAGGAAAGTGCAGATCATAATGCCTATGAAGAACATCCAAACACACGTCGCCCACTCATCACCTTGTTAGATAAGAGCAAAATGGTTGTGAGAAATGTTCCCGCAGTTGTGAGGGTGCCATACTTTATAGCAACATCAGATCCAGAAAACTTTTTCTACAGCTTACTCGTTCAATATATGCCTTATCGTTCGGAAACTGAATTACTTGAAGGTTTCAATAACGCAAAAGAGGCCTTCTTAGATTGTGAAAATCGTTTGAAGGAAATGAGTAGACATATGCACCAATTTCGTTAGCGGGACCAACAGCTTGAAAATGCATTCAACCAAGTACATGCATTTGAAATTTTAGAACAGCCAGGGATTATCAATCCTGAACTTGGGGAAGAAGAATTACCAGAGACAGAAATGAGCAATGATCAATTCCAAAGGGCACAGCAGGCGATGAATATTGATCAAAAACAATTGTTCATCTTCATTACAGAGAGTATCAAAAATCAACTTAACGGTGATATTAAACGAGAGCAAATTTTTGTAAATGGTGGAGCAGGCACCGGAAAAACTTTCCTCTTTAATCTATTGAAAAACCAAGTTAACCGATGCTATGGAAAATC
>NW_016205858.1:0-2158 GCF_001687245.7 Rhagoletis zephyria
GTAAAGGAAACATGATTGCCTATTTATATAATTGATTTATGGAGAAAACATACTTTTATGTAGAAATTGTATAGAATCAATATTTTTCGTTCGGAAAACTTTGTTCGTGGGTTTTGAGGCTGCTCAAAATATATTTTTTCTTAAAAACAAAAAAAAACGGGGATTCTTTTTTTCATTTAGAAAAATCCTAGGGGATGAGATACCAACATTTTAAACTTTTTTGTACCACCTTAATGTACATATGTATGTACATGCAAATGTGTGAATATGCAAGGGTACATACAATTACTTATCAATTCTACGTACAAATGCGAGGGCATCTAGATAAATCAGTGACTTTTTAATTTTTCCTTTTTTTTTGTAGGGAATTTTCTTATGCAACTCAACAGATGTTTGCGATAAATGTTTTATGCCACGGTGTAGGCTGAATATGGCGAATGCTTGGAGAAAAAGGTAGCCGATGCCTCGAATGTTTAATACCACTAAGGAGTGTGGGATCGAAGGCAGGAAGATGGGAAGAAAAGATGAAGAGACGAAGATGTAGATAAAGTTAATTATAAAGATAAAAATAGTGATAGAGATATAGGTAGAGATGAAGATACAGATAAGGAAGAGACAAAGATACAGATAAAGAATGAGATATAGATAATGACGAAGATAACGATACAGATAAAAATAAGATAAAAATAGATATAGAGAAATGATAAAAGTGCAAGTAAAGATGTATATATATAAAGCTAAAGTGAAAGATCAAGTTAAAAATAAGATAGAGATAAAAATTAAGATAAAAAAGAAAAAAACAAAGACAAAAGCAAAGATAAAACTGGAGATAAAGGTAATTACAAAGACAAAGATTAAGATAAAAATTTTATTATTTAAAAACAGAAAAAAGTCAGAAAAATATGCAGGATGAGGTAACATCTCGTAGCTGAAGATATGTGTTTTTGCCATAACTCCTTTTTTTCTATCTCAGCCACAAACTAAATGCCGCAGCTTGCACACAGTTTGATAGCAGTCTACGAACAGATGAAAGTTGACCGCAGCATGGTTGAGTTTAAAGTAAAAATTCCAAAAGTCACTGATCTATCAAACTGCCCTCGTAAATAACTATATCTTTATAAACTGAACTTTGGACGCGTGCTGCGGTGGCAACTAAAAACTGCTGCACTTCCTATGTTGACTAGATTGTTAGGCAATAAGTTTTTGTAGTTATTGCTGTTGCTTTTCTTGTTATTCTTCTGGATATAAATAGCAACGTTTACATAGCGTTGCTGCAAGTTGAAAGTATGAAAGCATACCCATGTATTTACAACTACACTCACGCTTACAAACTTTTATCTGTGAATTATAGCAGAAAATCACGCCTAACCATAATAACGATGAGGCATCAGAGCAACAACCACTGCGCAATGACAGGAATCAGGACGAACAACAACAACAACTAAAAGCATAGGAGTGTGTGTGTGTATGGAGCATATATGTATGTGGAGCGAGTAAGTGGATGGGGATAGAAGAAGAAAAACTTCTACATAGCAACATTGATTAGACAAACTGCTAACTGCACCTTTACATTTAGCAACGACGAAGCGAAGGAAGGCAGCGACGGTGGCAGCAGACCTAAAAGCCAACATAGTCTTTATGTACTTAACTATATGTAGAGCAGCATGTTTGACTCTTTCGAAAGAGGTAATAAATACATGAACAAGCATAGATACACACACACACACACACACACATATGTATGTATGTACCCCTACAGTTGCATATGGCCGCTGGTGTTATCGCACTTTTATATGAGTGTGTGTGTGCGAGTGTTGGCCATTATCACAGAATAAACAGTATACAGAAGACGCATGTCGACTATCCAACCAATTTGAATTTATGGCACGAGCGGTGAGGCAANCACAGAATAAACAGTATACAGAAGACGCATGTCGACTATCCAACCAATTTGAATTTATGGCACGAGCGGTGAGGCAAGCAAGGGTATCACAAGCGGCGCTGCCTTTGTTACTTTAGCAGTATTTTCACTCGGCTGACGATGTTAATTCCATCGTCGCTATGACGATAAGATGTTAACTACGTTTTCCATCACGATCAGCGTTGCCATTTTGGTACAATTGTATATTTTTTAATACTGTTTTTCTAAATTTTAATA
>NW_016205859.1:0-2158 GCF_001687245.7 Rhagoletis zephyria
AAATTTGAGCTCTTTTCTCTTCATTTTTTAATAATCTTTTAGTCTCTTTTATGGTTGTATGCCGCGCACATTCTTTCGAGTTATCAAACGGATTATTGCAGTAATCGCATTAGAGGCGTGGGAATGAGGCAAGTTCGAGTGGACCGCAAGCTATTTTCGAAATTAGTATGAGCGGCTCGAGAAGGGCGAGGGGAGAGTAGATTTCTGCGGAATTTCGCGAAGTAAAAGTCCCAGATATAAAAGTCACTTAACGGAATTTTCACCCTCCCTCGGGTTAGTTAGTAAAAGATATCTTAAAATAGTAGAAGACATCTTTTCTTGACAAATGATGCCTCTGCCTCAGGCAAAGGTAGCAGTAAGTTACTTATTAAGCAGGTACTGGATTGGCGAACAAAATTTACGAGACGGCATTGGTAACAGATATTGTAAGTGGATAGATCTGTGGCGTTGTAGATTGCGGAAGGTGTTGGAAAATGTATTGATGGCGGCATCGTGGTCTCAGTTTAGCCAAGGCTGGGTAATGGGGAGGAAGTCTTAGGCGTTGTATCGTCGTGCAGTCGTTCTAAGGAAATCCCATTCTGCTGCTAGTATTTGAAAATTGCAGACCAGCTAGACGATCTAAACATCGATTTGTTTTCTACTTACCACTGTGAAGTCTCAAGATCTTTATGGCCGAGACCTAACAAGAACCGAACAGAGAATCTTTGATGGTAAACAATTCCGCATTAACGCCACGTGCACACTGCAACCGG
The DNA here is from genome assembly GCF_001687245.7 of Rhagoletis zephyria. Lineage (NCBI taxonomy): Eukaryota > Metazoa > Arthropoda > Insecta > Diptera > Tephritidae > Rhagoletis > Rhagoletis zephyria. The sequence continues at coordinate 753 of NW_016205859.1, forward strand.
CAATAGCCGAATAATGCTCAGCCGGTGTCCGCTGTATATGGCCAATATGAACAAACACTTGGGTTTATTTCAGCGCACACACATTCAATCCCAACCGTGACGACAAATTCCAGCATGTTTGCATTTCTTTTAGAGTTTATCATTTAAACTTTATCAAAATATTTCACCGATTTCAAAATTTAATTGTAAATCAGATTTGTGCGAACAAATGCGGTCGGCTTATAATCTGTCGGCCTATCGAATGCAGTGTGCACTAAGCATAACAGTACTTACCGGCGTCGATACAGGACCAAGTCGCATTGTTCCAACGATGACGTATACCAGGCAGAAGAGAAATGGATTCACCATTTCCTATGTCTATGTGCAGTTCTTCAGACAAGGCGACTCAAGCACTTGGGTTCTCGTTTTTCCACCAGCTTGGAAGAAATAACGTGAGTGAAACCCCTCAATTTCATCTGGGACAGTAAATGGTTTACAGCCATTAAAACGACACTTAAAGGGATGTGCCTCTTCCTGACACTCATAGAGAGCATTCGCAACGGTCATACTAGCCTCCGAGTAGAATTACCAAAGTTTCTTACTGTATTAGTCTTCCTAATCTAGCCTATGCTTCTGTTGAAGCTTGAAGTTAATTTCCGATCACGAGGTTAGGACTCAAGCTATTGAGCATTTCTTTCGGCTCAAGAGCGCCCTACTTCAGAGTTTGGTTTAGAAAGGCCATATCACAACAAATTTTATACATTGAATATGCGTTGAAATAGGACGTTCTGAAACCATTTGCTGAGATAGGATGTTTTTGAACCGGCTGCCGAGATAGGTCGATCTTCGACTCAGCCGTCGATATAAAAATTATACGGACATCTATGAGTGACAAGGTGTAAATATATCGTATGACTCTATAGAAATCTAATCAAATCAACTTCAAGTTCCGGTATAACTAATCCCTCTCCGATAACTTAATGTAAGTCTTTGAAGTAATAAACAATTGTTATCTTTATGAAAACACCTCCGATGCAATTAGTTATTGGCGCATAGAAAAGCGCACTTAGTATCAAATATATCTATATATGTACCAGCAATCCGTAAACACATACATACATCTGCGTGTGTGTGTTTTTTTTCAATAAAGCAAATACTTTACATAGCGCTGGGCGCGACGGAAAAAATGTATCGCGAGCAATTGCGATTTCAACGCCTTTGCATAGACATAATTACAACTTGTCCATTTCAATCGACAAACGCCGCCACCTCTAATTGCGATGCCGCGCCAATCAGTGCGCCCATCTTTCACACACCGCCTAAAGAAGAGGCACTTCATACTCAGGCTTTCACACACACTCAGCCGCAGTTAAATGACCACTTTTCGTTGAGTTGGCAACTCCTCGGCTTGGCAACTGCAAATTTTC
>NW_016205860.1:0-2158 GCF_001687245.7 Rhagoletis zephyria
CTCTACAATTGGACACAAAGTTTCACTTACTCATGGAATACCCCTTATGTAATTCACTAATTTTAACCCGGACACAATTAAAAATTTTCTTTACATCTACTTCCAAGAAATTACACATTGAAAAGAAAACAATCAACTTTTTACGATTATCGGCTATTTAATTGAACGGCGTTGCCACAAATTGTTAGCAAACAGTCGATTAGTTAATAGAATTTGTAAACCATACATATGTATATTAAGAGTTTATTACAACGAGATATCTCAATTTTTTTTCTTGCCAAAAACCAGGACATTTCGCGTCTCGGCATGTGTTGTATCGGGACCGGGATATAGCTTTTAAATCCGGGACAGTCCGCTGAAAACGGGATGGTTGGCAACCGTGGTGCCAAAGCGCGAATACGCCGACTGTTTGTTTGATGACAGAGGATAAATGCAAATGCAAGATCACGTGCATAAGATACTGAACAACCTTATTGTTTTTATTTTTACCACTCCGAATTTAGGTTTGGAACTCAGCCGCGTCCCAGATTTCTATCGTTAGATCTTACCTTCACATTTTTTGACGAGCTTTGGGTATAAGTTAGAAATCTACCAGTAACATTTTTAAAGGGGTCTACGAGAAAAAAATTTTGGGAACCCCTGGTGTATGCTCAAAACCTCTTTTTATATGGAAGAAAATGTCTGGTAGCGACTGCAAACAAAGTTATTAAAAATGAACGGGATTTCCCAGCGTCTTGAAATTTGCATATTAACCTTCCAAAATTTAAAGGGCTACAAAATTGCAGACCTAAATTTTTCTAAATTATCTGAATAAAAAGTTTGAAATTCTTTGGATAAAATTTGTTGAATTTTTATAACATTTGTAAAAAATTTGAAATATGGTACTTATTATATAATGCGCTAAACTTAAAAAAAAAACATATTAAATACCAATAACCAAAACACATATAGCCAAAACTGGTCAAAATAAAAATTTCGCTTATTCCTTTACCACTATATGTAGTATTTATGTACTAGCAAATGTTATGGTACTCCACTTGAAGGCACCCATTCTCAGTAATCAATGAACATATACCGTCTTCAAAAGAGGCACAACTCAAAATTTGGTATTTTAGAAATTATGTGCTAAAAATGGTTCACAGAGCTTTTATTTACCTTCGAGCAAAAGATGGAGCAAATTTGTTAACACAATAATCTACTAAAAAAAACAAAGGTAAATTCCCCCTAGCTCATATAATTAGCATGAGCTAAGAAATAGTTCTTCACATTTTCTGATATACCTGTAATTTTTAGTACCTACTTTAAGGTAGCGGCTATTTGAAAAGTTACATTTACGCAAAGTTCCCATGAGTTGTTTGCAATCATGGAATGGGAATCAGTCGAAAATCCTCCTGCCGTAATAGGCCTGCCAAAATGCAGTTATGAAAAAGGTATTGTTTATCGTACCGTACAGTCACGGATACTGGTGGAATAGTTGCCTTAAGCCATATGCAGTGGCGGATTTAAGGAGGCTTTTGGGGGTTGACCATTGACATAAAAATAGGAAAAATGGCTAGAAAGGTTTAAGATACATCAGGGCAAAACATAAAATCTGAACGATATGCAGGATGGACACAATTTTTAAGTTTTACATTTGTTTTAGATATGTATGTACACAGCGCTTACAATGGTTATGAAATTCGTGAAGACTTTCTTTCCTAGTCGACTGTTACTATTCAAAATATAAAGTGCTCCTTCCATAATTTAGATATGTTCTGAATATCGGCCACTACATAGCTGTGGTTGCTCTTACCGGAATTCGTACAGCTCAGCATTGATAATGGTCTAGATTAATAAATGGCTAGACTTTAAACCGATTTTTTTTTTTTTAAATACCTAGACTACTTCAAAGAAGTTATTAATCAATCATAGCCTAAGTTTCTCAATTAAGGTCCAAATTATTTTCCTTCTAACCTTCTAACATAGTAGTTATATATTACAACAGTATCCACAACTTACCTCAATATCTGCGTTTGTGTACGCTCCACGAACGTAATTGCCCAACTCCATGGAAAGTCGCGCTTCTTCTCACAACCCAAGTACGCCGTAGTGCTATGCAGGAAGATCTCTCGTACGATGGTGGTTTTTTCGTTTTTGTCTTTCTTCGATATCACAATTT
>NW_016205861.1:0-2157 GCF_001687245.7 Rhagoletis zephyria
CGGGCAGCAGGTTAATTCCTGACGCAGGCAGAGGTATGGAAGTGGATAGAATAACAGAAAGAGTCAGCTGACTAAACTGGTCCATAGTATCAAGAGTGGTAACACAGGAGTCAGTGAGAATTATTTTTTAAAAACACAGTTACTATTTTCAACAGACTACAAAGGAAAGTGTGTTGTTCGATTTAATGTCCCTGGATTTTATTATCGAAAAGAAAACATTAAAGACGATTTGTCGATAGCAATCTACTGAATTGTGGCACGACGAGCAGATTTCTGGGCACAAAGGTTTGTTTAGAAGATTTTCAGACGAATACTCTTTGAAAAACTAATAACTGGAGTCTCTTATGAAATAAAGCATGTCGTTTGTTTTCCNTCAATTCCGCACGCCTTTCTGCTTTATGTATACTGAGAATTGTCCTCCAATTGGAAGACATTACAATTAATTAAATAGTAGACTGGTTCGTCGGTGAAAGGTGGTGCGGACATCAAATCATCAGGGACTGAAGTTACAGGATTTGGGTTGCATTTATTGAGCATGAATGAGCTCCAGGTGTAGGTCAGAGCGGCACCCGCATCTAGTTCGTACGAATTCCAACAAGCCTGCGTCAATGTCCACCGCCAGAAAATAGTTTTGTCCACTGCTGGAATTTGGCCCTTCCTTTGTGTATGAGAAAATATATCCGTATACAGTATTCCGTTCTGGAAATTCTAAAATAGGACATTATTGAAAAGTTTTTGAGTTAGGGCGTTTTCGAACTGGCTGCCGAGATAGGTCGATCTTCCAATTAGGGGCCTATTTCATAAAGTGACAGCGATAATTTTGTAACGACAGGCATTTTTCGTATTGCCAGTGATACTGTCGAATTGTTGTCGGTTGTTGTTTTGTTTCACAAAACAATTGTCACCACCGCTTCAACTGCATGGGAAATTCTATTGAATAAGTGACAAATCGTCATTGTCGTATGTAATTACTACATTTGCATTATTTTAGTTTTAAGAAATATTAAAATTATTGAAAACTGATGAAATGTGCGCAATTACCATATAAACATTTATGAACTAGGCCCGAGTTGGTCTCGGTATTCAGCAGTGGCTCTCGCCATCCTAAAGCTGCTTCCGTCTTTAAAAAAAAGTTGGTGTTTACACAGTTGGTTAGGTACTCTTGTGAAACCTCATTAAAGCATGGTATCGTTACGATGCTATCCTTCGTGACGAACATCCCCCCGAATTTTGGGCTGTCTACATGCCAATGGCCTTCCATACGTAGCTGTGCACCATTGATCAAGTCAATGCGCCATCAACCACCGAGACGCTGGGTGCCAGTCTCAGTTAGAGTGGATGGTGAGGTTTGGACGAGCAGATCCCAGACCCAGGTTACCGGCGAGACGGCAGGATTCCCACCTTGCTGCTTATCTCGTATAGATATATATATCTGGAATTGGCTTCACCATGAGGGAAGGCGTTCCATCCTTACTACTAATGAGTGCAATTTCTGAGATGTACTGAGTGCCATTTCGGATGCTCCACTTGCTCATCGTTCAAAAAGTGGTCCACTTCAAGGGATAGGGTGCAACTGGTCAGTACTTGTACTTTCGAAATTACACCAACATTCGTTCATAAGGTCAGATAGGCGGTTCGTTAATATGTATGTAATGGGTTTGGGTTTACAATTAAGCTGATTTTTATGCGCACAACACTGTTAAAATATGTATTGAAATGTGTATGAAACAACGTAGCCATACGTAAGCACTCATGCAGCTCATTGGCTATTGATGGTTCTTTCTTATTTAAATTAAAGTAATTTATAAATTATGACGTAAGCAAAGGCATATAAAATGCGTTTAAATATGGCAAACCAATTACAAAGCCACACACTACTACGCGTACACTTTTAGGTTCACTCCATTTAATTGGAAGGAAGGTGCTATTTTATACAGAATTAAGTAGCACACGTTGTAAATGTACATAGCTCATTTATCAAACGATAAATTGATGAGTTCACGCACTTTGACCATTCGATTGCAGCTCTTTCTCTTAAACGTATACACAAACACACTCATACACGTACGAAAACTTAGTCCGCCTAGACGTATACGTAATACCGGGGGCAGCAGGATAAGTGTGCGCGTTCGCCTGCAGGTCTGTGGTAAGACTAAA
>NW_016205862.1:0-2157 GCF_001687245.7 Rhagoletis zephyria
ATTCTTTCTCTTTTGTGCCAACTGACGCTAACTGGAAATTCCATTCGAAACCAGGGCTTTCTGCGCCTGGTTTTTCCATCACAAAGTCAATCCCCTTAGAAAATGGTGTCTGTGCGGTAGAATTGTGCAACTCTTATTATGTGCTCCAACATTAGGATTAAAGAATCACGCAACAAAGAGTAGGATTATCTGAAACCTCGTTTGGTATCGGGGGCTTGAAGAGTTCCTTCCCAATTCTGATGCAGCTGTGTTGCTCAACGATATCTCACATAGCCGTATTAGTTTGGCAGGGATAACCAATTTAAACATAAACTTTCTTTCCTTTTAAATATAGAAAGAGTTAGTGAGGGTCGAACCTCCTCTCGTTGGTTCTTTTCCAAGACAGGCCCCAAGCCCCATGGATAAGATCCTACCAGTTCCTCGACGGTGATATTTGGCCGTTACTTCTATTTTTGAATAGCTTGCTCGCGGATGCTCGTTTGTTGATAAGTGATTTTGGAGATCTGGAGTGCATACAGGGTGACACAGGTGCCAGCTGTCTGCAGTGATTGAAGCATTTCGATGTCTTGGTTTCCAAAGTCAAACGTGCGGCCCAGCCACTAATGGAATAGGTCTTTGGATGCTTTCATCTTTCCTTCGGCTTGTTATCCGGGGTGAACGATAGTACTTCGGACGAAGTCTCTTACCCACCAACACTGAATTGGTCCATATGCAGTTGACAGGGCTATGCTTGCTCTACTTTACCCCTGCAATGTATGTATTTACTGGGTTGCGGGACATCAGCTGCAGTTGTGTCGAGAATATCAACCAGCCGAACAGAGTCACCTACTCACTCAAGCGTCCGGGGTTCCAAGTATACCCCCAAATCATAGTCCTTCCTTTGGCTGCTATGGTCGTCAGCAAAAAAAAGGCTCTCATCCGAGGAATTTTTTTGGTAATCATTGGATGGGATTTTTACGTTTCTGATCCCCCAATCCCATCGCACAGCCAAAAACTGGAAGAAGTTTTGTTGAGTGCAAGTTTATGAAAGCGCGCAAACAGCCGCTAGGCTGTATGCTTTGANTAAAGGCACAATTATCTCACAGCACTTCCTCAAGAAGTGTGGCAGGCCGCAGCATAAATATGGATGAATTATATACGGGCACGTTGAACATCTGTTTTGATTGCCGGTACGCAGCGGCATTACGGGCAAATGGAAGTCGCCTTGTGCTGATAGAGGAGGTGCCGATTTCCCTACAGGCGCTTAAATGTGTGCACGACCTACATATACACGATACGGCAGGAACAGATGCTATAGTCGAAAACACATAGCTGCAAGATGCCTAGGATTATGTACAGAACATATGACAGCGAGCTCATAAAATTTCTCTCACTGTTTGTTGGCTTCACACGAACTTCAATCGGCTGTGATGATACAATTTTCAGGAGATGTAGACCGAAGAGAAGACAATGGAACACATACTCTGTGAGTATTCTGCCCTTAGCAGACTACGGATTAGTTTTCTGAGAGCACGTCTTCTGCAAAATCTGGAGGCAGGGTGCTAAAATAGCGTACAACAACGCGTTCCGCCTTTCAGATATTAGCTGTGTAATTTGGACGTATATTTTCTGGTAACGCTATGGGCCTTAATGGTCGCTGCATAGCTATGCACCTTATGTAGCGAGCTTCTTGCTCCAAGACAGACTACTTCCTGCTGCCGCACCTAATGGTGAACACACTACATACTGCATACTACACTACATACTGCATACTACAAGGGACTCTTAAACCAAACACGTTGACGTTGGCCGTACTAATGCCTCTCACCTTCTGACGATACCGGAAGCTCAGACGGAATGGTTACCGCAACTCGCCCACGGCTTGTTTACGTTATGTACGGTGTGCGAAGGAATTCAATATATTCGAGGAACTACATACCATTTGATTTTGTAGCAGTACCTTGCCCCTAAACTGACTCTAGTGTTTGATTGTGCGCTGAAATGTGAGACCGTTGCCGGGTTGGTTGAGTTTACGCTCGTCGATCTAAGTAACCTAGAATAGGATCATTTCGAGATATTAAGGCTTGTTGTTGTTGTCTTTGCTATTGTTGGTATATAATTCGCTAAAATTTTTATGGAATACTGCTAAGACGATAGTCCTTAGCCAGAAGTAGGGAC
>NW_016205863.1:0-2157 GCF_001687245.7 Rhagoletis zephyria
AGCATGATTCGAAAATTAAGGCGCTTTATTTTGCAGAAATTATCATCTATATATAATATAGTATGGAAAGGGCGTATCTCACATCGTTGCTGAAATGCAAAAAAGTCATAACTAATTAAAAATTTTTATTGCACAAAACGATGTGGGCCCTAAAATGCGATAAAATTCATCATAATTAATCAAAAAGTGAATTTTGGATTTTTAGTTAGTTACGGCTTTTTTTTTTATTTCAGCGACGATGTTAGTTACGCTCTTTCCACACTATACTCACGATATGTGTGTACAAATTTTTTTTCACAGTTTAATTATTTCCACTAAAGGCACCCACAATTATTGAGTCTTGGACAGATGAGTCTCGTGACAGCCAGCGTTGAAAATATGCAGTTCATACAATCGGAAAAAACAAGAAGAAATTTTTTTAATTTTATATAGAACTTGGGAAAATGCAAGAAATGCCAACAAATTTTGAAGTGCAGTCTTGTGACCTATTAAATTGTAGTATAATTAAGTGCAAGTTTCAAGTCGATAAAAATTACCGTTGACTTTTGAAATATTTTTTCCGAAAGGTGTTGCGCATTTTCTTCTATGTAACGCATGGACGCCTCCGCGAAAAAAATTCGATGAAAATTTCTTGCATTTTAAGGAGTTACATATGAATAAAGTTAAAAAAATGGATTCTTCTGTTTTTTGTTGTTGAATGAACTATATTTTTATTAACAAAAAATAAGAAAAATTTTGTATGACAAATTTCCGAAGAAGTCCAAGAGTCAAGGAATAAATTTATTAAAAAATATCGGGAAAAGTTTTCAAGAAAATCTTCTAGGATAAACACGATAACAGATATTTTTCATTGGCTGCTGGACTCTCTTATTTCAAGTTTACATTTAAACCCACAAAAAGAAATCACAAACTGTCATCAGATGCCATTAAATTGTAATCATTCAATGCGGAATTGCCATCACAAAATACAGATATGAGCTTGGATACTTCAGATGACTGCGAGTCTGTCGGTGAATAAAATTGTTACATATATTAAAAACAACTCATCTAAAATCCCGCAATGCTCCTGTAAATTTGTACATTATTAGGAACAAAAAATTTGGCCTCTTGTTTTTTATGCCTCTTTGAACCACATACGGCTGAATAACCGGGCGGAAATCCAGTTCAAAAGAAATCAGCCGTTTCCAAATATGACCTTTTATGCTATTTTGAATTTCGGAATTATGTCGTGAAATTCAAAACCAGCAATCAAAATAAAGACGTTTGGTTGAAATTGTATCACTTGTCGACTTTGGGCAACGGTGTTCGTCGAATCGACGAAGATTACCCATTTAAGATTATACCTCTTTCGTCAGATACCTAAAATATGTATGACACTGTGTCAAATAAAATTACTTTTCTTCTTTCGGTCCCATATGAATTTATTACCGGCCGAAGTAGCTCCAACCCAACAAACAATTTTACAAGAATTTGGCCCAACAACAACCACGATGTCAAGTTTAAATAGCGGCAAATCAACTGCACTTGATAGCAGTAGGTTGAATAAGAAAAATGAATTAGCAACACGAGTTTTCGGGGTATGCATAGCTCAGTGGTTAACGCTTCTGACTTTGTACATCGATGTCGCAGGTTCGATCCCTGCTGAAGTCTAGAAAAAAGAAGTCTGATGAGGAGATGTGGTGATCTCCGAAATAGCTGCTATTACTTCTACCGCTTAGACCTTGTTGCTTTTTCCATTTTTCCTAAAAAAATAATCGTGGTACAAAGCTAACACAGTGCATTAAATATGTATACAGATATTGAGATTGATGGAACAAATTAGCTCCAAGCAACAGCAATAAGTACATATATCAGTATGAATGTAATGCGTTACGTTGAGGATAAATCAAGGGAATCTATAAATTAATATATTTTTCTACTAGCCCACCGATTTGAAATTTGACAGTTTTTGGCTAACCGAGCACTTCAATTCGATATACTATATAAGGCGTATGAATGAGGACGTTGTCGTTGTCGAAATTCGACCACTTCACTTTTTTTCACAAACTTTTTCCATCAGCAGCTGTTGATCGTCTAGGTCACTTATATTGTTTGGTGGAGCAATATATGTACATTCTGTTAAATAATTTTAAAATTCATAGATGGTGAAACCAAAGC
>NW_016205864.1:0-2157 GCF_001687245.7 Rhagoletis zephyria
AACTTTAGATGCACTGAAATTTGCTAATACTTTCACAAAAATCGCGTTTTTTTAATTTTCGCCATTAATTCCCTTTATAAGTCATATATTTAAAAATTTAACATAATAAAACCACGTTTCCTGTCCAAAAATTAATTACTGAGAAAATTTGCTATTTTATAGTTTATTTTATCCTCCCATTCGGCTTTGTTTACTTTTACTTGAGAAATTTCATCGTCGCCGGAATCTTGGATTATATTATTCTTGTTACCATATAGTGTTTAGTGTTGGACAATTTTTGCTCTTAAAACTACTCAAAAACGCGAATATGTGGTAGATTTCATACCTTGAGTGGTAGATGCTTTAAAAAGTGGCAAATCTACCACAATGTGGTAGAAGTCCGATCACTTACGACAATAGTTCTTTGAAGTTTATCAAGCAGACTGCACACGCTATTGATTGAAAGTCTGCACCACCATACCACTGACACATAGCTGATTATTGTTCTCTGATCCTAGAGGAAAAAAATCCAGATGCTTCTCTTTTGTGACAAACCCCATTTTTTGCCAAAGACCTACTTACTTTGATAAAATGACCGCAATGCTTTGGAGGGCTTGTGCTCCACGTGAGATTTCCACAATAGTTTAGTATCCAGAATCACTCCTAGATACTTCACTTGGAGAGAAGTTTGAATTGTGACTCCTTTAAGTGCGAGCCAGACTTACTATTTATTTGTATTTACGGATATAAATAGAGAGTAAATTAACTAGTTTGTTAACTCTCGCGTGAGTTAGTGTTTCCTCCTGAGATGAGCGTTACGCTGTACAACTTAATTCACTGTATTTTTGAAGGAATTGCCCTGATATTCTCAATTTATGTACCTAAATATGTCCTAGGTGTACTTGGATGACCTTGAGCTACTTTATCTCAACTAAAATCCCTGCGATTAACTATCTTCCCTCGATAAATCATTGTAACTTTATCCTACATTAGCCAAATATTTTTTTTTTTTTCTTACTGCAACACTGTCAGAATACTATCTAAGCTGAGATAAGATGGAAAAATTGTGCTTGGCTGAGTTCAAACAAAGTTACAATAGTTTATCGAGTATTGATCGCCATCGACCAGTTGAGCTCCATCGATGTGAAGATGTCCACCTCTTCGCATGCCCACTTAACTTAGCTCACCTAAAACTCCTCTCCCTATAGTCGACCCCATGGGAACAGCCATTTTTATGGACTAACTATATGTTTTTGTTATATTCACAGTTTAAAACAGGTTTTAGTAAGCTGCGACAACAAAGGCAACCTTAAAATTCAAATTGCCTACGTATGTAAAATGGCGATTAGCAATTAAAAAACTTTTTTTTTTTTATAGATAAGCCAAATTTAATGGTCAATGAATAGTTTTGTGGTGATTCCAACTGTTGAAGCGAAATGGATCGAACCACATTTAAAAATTAAAAATTATCGTTTTTCAAATAATAATACACATACATATAGCTAAAGAAATATTAACATAAAATACAAAATACTACGAAAAAGCGCTAAATGTATAGTGATAATTTGTATTATATCACGTTTTGAAGTAATTATTTAAGCATTTATCTCTATTTGAATAAAATTTGCGCTTAAAAATATGTGTTTAAAAAATTTGCAAATAATTTAAATGCCAATTGGAAACAATAACTTATTTTGCAATTGACACTAATTAAATATGTGTGTCTGTTTGGGTTTTTATCCATTTCGATTTTTTGTTGCCTCTTGGCACAACTTTTCGCATGAAATGTTTTTTGCGACCCAATTCCAATGAACTTTCACCACATGTACATACATAAATACGAGTAAATAAAAACAATTTTATGGAAACTGTAAAAGCGCGTACGATTCATAATTAAAAACCAATAAATCAGTGTGGTTTAATGTGAAAAAATAATAATTTATGAAATTGTTTCACGGCATAATGTTGTTGTATGTTTGTGTATGTGTTTTTGATTACTTTTAATTAAGTTCTTGAAGTGATTATCTTTGAGCAGCTGCAGTGTTCGGTTTGTTGCATGTAACTTTTTCTGACCCATATATATGCACTATAGTACATACATATCTACATACATAACTACATTCTGGTGCATGGGGGCGTCTGTATACATATACGCTCAAATACAAGTAGTAAGTAGGT
>NW_016205865.1:0-2157 GCF_001687245.7 Rhagoletis zephyria
CAGCACCAGCACCAACAGTAGCATCCGTCACTGGCGGTGAGCAGAACATTGCGAAATGGCAGCCGACTTGGCGGTGGCACTCTTTTTGCTTCTCTGTCAGTCTTCTCATGTCGTCTCTTCATTATTATGTAGTCCTGGCACCAGTAGAACAGCAACCCTGGCAGTGGGACAGCATCAGCATGAGCACTGCCACTAGGAACACTGGTAAACATCGCCTGACGACATCAAATAGCTTCCTTTCAAATTGAAATTTAATTTCTGCCCATTCTTTAGAAGCTGTCAAGCAGTCAGACCAGTGGCAGGGCAGCAGCCTCAGCATAGCTTCAGTGCATAGCTTCAGTGCATAGCAGCATCAGGCAAAGACTGGGCTGCTGTCATCAGCTGAAGGAAGCCGGCAGTGGAGGCAATGGGGGCTTGCTGCCGCATCACCACTGCCTCTTTTCACTCTTGCCGACTCTCCTTCTCTCTTGCAGCCATATTGCAGCCATTCAAATGAGCTTCACCACTACGGGACTTATTGGTTTGCGTTCCACGGTGACAATTTTGTTACAAGGCTCTTGTGGCAGGGAAAGAAGAAGACAACAACGGTGGAAAGAGAAAGCGCGGAGAACCTGCAGTAAAAAGAGAAAAAAGAGAAGAGCAAAATCAGACAAAACAGCAAAACTTGGAATATTCATCCAATTAGAAGTCCAACGGAGAGACAAATCGCAAGGCATCTCAGCGGAGATTGGATTAGAAAGAAGTCAAAGTCGGAGAAAAGAATTGCTGAAAATGGCGGTGAAAGTGCAGTGTTAGCAAACAGTGAAAAAAGAATTTGGAAAGGAATTTGCCAGTAAAGGCAATAGAGAGGAAGCGCGAATTTGCTCTTTGTTCAGTGAGCTTTTGCTTTTACAATTAGTGCATCTAATTGGAACAAATGGTTTGCGTGGATTCGGTGAATTGGCATTTCTAACTGTGAGTCCAGCACACACACACAGTAGGCGACAAGTAGCAAAGAGCATATTTGAAGGAAAGACAAACGGTGTCCACTGTCTAATAGGTCAACTGCTGGATAAAGTCAGTGAATGTGTTTGTGTTCACTTACAGAGTGAATCCACACAAATCAGAGCGCCTGATCGTAAAAAGGGCTTCTTTTTCTGGTAGAAAGTAGAAAAGAGCAGAGCTACATCGGTACGTGAGTGACCAAATCCCACTGGCCAGAAGGCTCGGATGCTGCCCAGCAACAGCAACATCAGCAGCAGCTCAAGTGACTGAAGCCAATCAGGCTGCTCGGTCTGGCGGTAGCAATTAGCCCTTCGACTCTTTGCACTTCTCGCTCTTCCAGTCTCCAGTACACAAACCACTCCAGCACACTCAACACTGTTCCTGAGTCTGCATCCTNAAGTAGAAAAGAGCAGAGCTACATCGGTACGTGAGTGACCAAATCCCACTGGCCAGAAGGCTCGGATGCTGCCCAGCAACAGCAACATCAGCAGCAGCTCAAGTGACTGAAGCCAATCAGGCTGCTCGGTCTGGCGGTAGCAATTAGCCCTTCGACTCTTTGCACTTCTCGCTCTTCCAGTCTCCAGTACACAAACCACTCCAGCACACTCAACACTGTTCCTGAGTCTGCATCCTTCTCTCTTCTCTCTTCTCTGCACAGTGCACCGTAATTCCATTTGTGTTTTCATGGCAAGCCGGGTTTGTTTTATACTTTAATTTCCGCAATGGCCCTTTTCCTCGTTGCGGGCACTTGTGGGCACTGGTCGGCCGCCAAGATTTGAGCCCTTTGCTTCAAAGAGCTGCTGGTTTTATTTAGCTGCCTCTAAAGCAAAGCATAGTGGGAGTGAGAAAGAGAGAAGAAGAAGAAGAAGGGCACTTGAAATGAGTTTGAGTAACGTCAACCGAATCAGCGACAAGCAGAGGAATCGATTTGCCTTGGCGCACAATTGGATCGCCGTGCAGTGAGTGCAGTCCGCACCAAGTCCCAGTCACAGGCAGTCTGCCTGCCATCAGATAGTGTCAGCGCAACGGAGACGCTTCATGGCGCCCATTGGGGGATGATGCTCCACTACCGCCACCAGCCGTTGGCCAATACACACTCACACACAGTCTGACTGCAGTCTGAAAATGCTGGCAAATAACCCTAGCAGCAGTTGCAATTGCAGCCACTGCCAG
>NW_016205866.1:0-2157 GCF_001687245.7 Rhagoletis zephyria
AAGAACTGCCGCCTCCTAATCCAGGGTGTGACGCGACACCGTGCCCATTGGACGGTTTGTTGCCAGGAGGGTAAACCGGCTGTATTTTAACGGCGCCTTCTCGACACCGGACCGCCTCGAGGAGTAACAGTGGCCCTACCGCGACAAGGGGCGCTGGCGCGACGNCGCCTTCTCGACACCGGACCGCCTCGAGGAGTAACAGTGGCCCTACCGCGAAAAGGGGCGCTGGCGCGACGGACGTTCGAGATCCCCATCAAGTATATAGACTGCTACGCTTGGCAAGTCAGGCACGCGGTCGTAAGACAAAGATGAAGACAACAAATAAACAATCAAAAACAACAACAACAAACAAGCAACAATAAAGAGGAACCAAAACAAACAGGTACAAGGCACGGCATAGGTTCTCTGGCTCAAACTAACCCAAAATAGAGGAAAGAGGAACGGAGGAAGAGCTTCCTAGAGGGCCTCTCCGATGCCGAAGCAACGCGAAGGGCGTTGGGGGACTCCGATAACGACAAAAAGTACAGAGGTAGGCACCACAGCGAATCGTCACGCGAGCGCCACAGGTCTCCAAGCCAGTCCGTCTTGATAACATCGCGCGAGTCCATGCGGCGGGCAGAGACCGCCATATGGATAAGCGTTCCGGGTCGAGGGCAACCTGGCTCCCTAGACGACCGTAGGCGATTGGGCCTCAGTGGCTCCCAAACGAGAAACTATACCAGATACCTGGAGCAAGGTAGCCAGGAGACTGGCTCTCGCCAGATCGCCCCAGCAGGAGTCGAGCGGAAGAGGGGGCAGCACCAGAAGCAGGGTGCAGAGGCATCCGGCAGTCAGACCGCACCCGCTGAAAAGCGGAAGAGCGGGCATTGCAACGAGAAGGCTGAACCCAAGCCCGCTAGAAAGCGGAGCGTTGAGCAACCCCGTCATTCGGGCAGAAGGTTTGACAGGCGCGCCGAGGAGACCGCACCCGCTGAAAAGCGGAAGAGCGGGCATTGTAGTCGGGATGAGAAGCACGGAGACCAGAGGAAAAGGGAAAGTTCCGGTCAGACCGTACCCGCTGCAAAGCGGAAGAGCGGGCAATTAACCCCCCAGAACTTGGCTTCAAAGAAGCAGCGTGAGTTTCCACCCCCTCCGGCATCGGGACCCGGGGGTAGGCACTGGGGCCCAACGTTCGCGCGGGGCGGCGAAGGGCAGACGCACAGGTACTCTGACGCGCTAAGGGGCATCAGGGTGGCGGTGCTGCCTAAAAACTACCCTGCAGGACGCCATAATGGACGAGGTGTTCAAAGGGTGGAAGCCCCCGCTGGCTTTCTGCGGAGTTTATTTCCGTCCAGGTATGCTCCTTGTGGACTGCAAGGATGAGGCAAAATGGCTGGAAGAGTTTGCACCAAAACTAGGTAGCTGGAAGGGAGTTGCACTATGCGTCAAACGGGGTGATGAAATACCACCCACAGATCGGCAGATTATGTGATGGGGCTGCTAAGGGCGCAAAACCAAGGTCTTAACACACCAGCATGGCGCGTCATCTCGAGCGGCATTGAGGATGCTGGCCTGCGGCTAAACGTGGGCATAAATGAGGACTCCTTTATTAGCGTCAGGAGGGCTGAGTATAAGCTGAACTTTAGGTTCAGCTATATTACAATGAGGCCCTGGCGACAAAAGGCAGCGGAAGAAGAGAAGGTAGCTGACGAGGGAAATATGCAGATGGACGAAGTCCGCCCCGTGTCAACAGCTACAACAGATACAGCGGTAGAGGACGCACAGGTTTGCCAGCCCGCACCTTCAGCCCAAACTTCTAACCCGCTAGACACCAACCAGCGGTTGGGGAGTATCAGCGGCTCTTGCACATGGGCAGGTCCCCTCAACGCAGGAGCTGATGGAGGGAATAGACCTGAGAAGGCTTGACGCGAAGAAGAAGAAGAAGGCTCGACGGGAAAATCGAGAGCGACCTAAGACTTTCGGACCTCGACGAGCGATTAGGCACCCACCGCCTCTGAGAGTTGCGCAGATCAACCTGCACCATGCAATTGCAGCCTCGGCCGTGATTGCTAGCAGGTTTTCTACGGACGATCTGGGCATTATACTCATTCAGGAGCCGTGAACTTACTGAGGCCAGGTAAGGGGCCTCAAAGGAGCAAATAACAAGGTAATATGGGA
>NW_016205867.1:0-2157 GCF_001687245.7 Rhagoletis zephyria
AAAAAGTGTTAAACCATGTTACAGTTTTGCTCGTCACTGTATATAAAAACGAAATGTTTTCCGTATGATGGCGATCCCTGACCAAACGGCTGAACTGATCTCCATTTTGTAAAAAGTACTTTTTTGGATCTTCTGGCCACAATTTCACAAGTTCCCATTGAATGTTATTAAACTACTAACGTGTCAGTATCTTGAAAAGAAATATTCGTGGCATAAATTTGCTCGCTAGGTGGCGCTGGGGTCTCCATTTTCATACAAATTTTATTTACTTGCGGTTTTGGCTCATATTTCGAACACACATATATTAAATAGCCAATAGAAAAGAAATATTTGGACTAAAAAACTTACAGGATAGGTGCCGCTGTGGCCGTGATATTCCTAAAGTTCTTATATACTGGGAGAATGATGGATATTTCCTCATATACATGTATATATGTACGTCAAAACTGTTGAAACCCCTTTTTTGGGGGCACCAAATACCTCTTAAACCAACTACGCTGGGGAACTGACACTTGGTACGGATGCATTGTAAATACCCTCCTTATGGCTAAAAGTGGCAGACATTGGAAAATGGGCCGTGGCACCTCCCAACCGAATTTATGATATTCTTTATCTCTGGAACCGCTTACGCTTACGTGCTAAAGTTTGACACAGCTACATACATACATATGTTGTCAATACCGTACTTACGACGGAAAGTGGCAAGTATTGGAAAAGGAGGCGTGGCACCCCCATACAAACTGAAGATTTTCTACCGCTTATCTCTGCAACCGCTTATGCTAACGTCATGAAATTTGACATAGCTACATATGTTGTCAATAACGTACTTTCTTACTTGCTGTATCCATTAGCGTACAGCCATCGCAAAATAGATCTATCAGTTTCATCGCAAGCGAAATGCTCATCGCAGAGAAATTGTGGTACTTGTACATGTCCTCGCATAAGATTTCATTTCAAAAAGTTCTTAAGACACGTGTCGAAAATTTCTGTATTCGCGAAAATGCCTTACTTTACGTTGTTTTGAGCATATATGTATATTATAGAAAGACACAACTTCATAAAAGTTTAAAGTTAAAACAAGCTGTGAAACTAACTATTTAACAGTTCATCCTTGCTATGAACGGTCTACACTTGCTATGAACGGTCTACACAAGCGATTCATCGCTAATGGAGACAAAAAGTTACGACTAAAACTGGCAGTTATTGGAATGGCTGCATCTATATATCTGTGTTCGTATGGAAAAGTAGCTTATGTCGAAAGGTCGGCTTTAGTATAATGCGGCATTCCCTTTATTCTTTAAACAACAAAGAATTTTTTGATGAGACTTAATAAGAATATTGACTTGCTAGTATCGGAGCTATTTCTTGCACGTTTATTTGCCATAAGTTCTCAACGGCTCGCCGCCAGTGAGTAATTCGCAATCGTATGCTGCGAATGCCGATTTATACTAAAGCCAGCCTTTCGACATAAGCTACTTTTCCATACGAACACAGATATATATACATAGATGGGCAAGCATCATTCGAATGGGAACCATTTTCTCCCAGATTTCTCAATCGCATTAAGCGATTTTTACTTTTAAATATTTGGGAAAGGGTAAAATGTTTGTGAATATTTTGAAGAATTTTTTATTTAATTTTGCACAAAGTTTGAAATTTTAATTTTTATGAGTTTCGTTATAAATTGTCCTATCTACATACATACCTATAGGTATTTATTGACCGATTTCGTTCAAATTCGCAATGTGAGCGACCTGCATGATGAATTCGTTTGCTAAAAATTGACCCGCTGGATGGCGCTGGAGTCGAGATATTAAGAAAATACTTGTTTTTTATACGACCTGGTTGAAATTTTTAATGCGTATTAATTTCATGATAAGCAATGGTTTAGCAGAAAAGGGGTCCCAGGATGGCGCTGCAGCCGTAATATATGGGAACCCCATATGTTTTGTCTGCTTTGGCCCTATGTTTATTTTATATGAATTTACTTTTCAGCCGGCTAAATGAAATTGTGTAAATGCACCTCTTTCTAAAGCCCTCATACATCCTTAATGCGATCTTGCATTTATCTCCGATTAACGAAATTGCTCGGGGCGGCTGTTATTACTGCACTAAGACTCAAAGAAACCAATTCATAAATATTAAGATGAATTGTAA
>NW_016205868.1:0-2157 GCF_001687245.7 Rhagoletis zephyria
TGTATTTGTTATAATAAAAATTTATGGCCTCGCAAGTGCAGCGTTTTTTCTTCTCTGCGAGCTTTTGGTTGTTTGTGTGATTATTGCACATTTGCTTTTTGCTGGATTTTTAATAAATTGAATAATTTTCCACGTGATATGTCTACTCGAAGTGAATGGAATACGTAATGGAAAATTACTGAATTTTAAAGTCAAAATTTGTGAAAAGAAAAAAAAATTCTGAATGATATTTACTGGCCTATTTGGTGCATATTTATTTATTTTTTAGTAAAAACGCGCCTCTTCACTATGATTGTTAAATGATAAAAAAAAAAAACAAATTGTTTTGTGTCATTTATACTTTGAGCCACTCCTCTTTTTGAGGTGTTCGTTGCGGGAGGGGGCCTTACAGTTTCATGCCGCCTCCGAACGATAAAAGGAGACATAGCTGAGGGTACTGGAATGAATTTTACTTATATATGTAATCATCTCGATTAAATGTATTTGATAAGCCAAACAAATGAATTCAAATACCTATCAATTGTAATTGCAATGACAAAGGTTATAGTAATGGTAATTGTAATAATAATTGGTAATGGTTGTGGTAATGGTAATTTGTTATGGTAATGGTTATCTTATTGGTAATTGTAAGGCAATAGCAGAGGCGGTAATCGTATGGTAATTGGTAATAGTAATAAACATGGCATTGATAATGCCAATAGTAATGGTACTGGTAATGTAATCACAATGTTATTTGATAATTTCTAATGGTAATGTAAAATGTAATGATAATGGTAATTGTAATAGTAATGACTAGGCAAATGGTATTGGTAATTGTAATGGATGTAGTTATGGTAATGGTAATGATTAAAATAATGGAAATGGCAGTGATCGAATGGTAGTGATTAAGTCATGTATTTTAGTAGAAACTGAAACCGTTGAGAAATCGATGGATTTCAATTGGATTATTGATTTCATCGTAAAATAAATAATAATCCAAAGTATTAAAAAAATTAATGCAATTAAAAAAGTTGCATAAAATTGCAATTAAAAAAGTTTCATAAAAGTAAGAGAAAGCATAGGGTGTGTTCACAAATGCATCAAGCTAAAGCATCAGTCTCTTTTATTTCTAAACTAAAATGGATAGAAATAAAGTTCCGCTTACTCAAATATATTTGCATGTATGTAAGCCTAACTTAGAATAAGCCTGCTTAGAATAAGTACGTGCCCCCTAAGACTTAAAGAAGCCGGCTGCCGAGTTGAAAAAACTTCAGGAAATTTGTTATCTTAGGAACGTCGGCGATAATCTCGGGCCCATAAGTACCGACTATTGTAGATCCTCACTAACTTATTTTCGATATAAACGATAGGTTTGGTACAGTAAATCCCAATATATGCTTACCATAACCGTTTATACAACCTAGAAGATGGAATTGGGGAAGTAGTTTCTTTACTTCGACTGAGGCTGCACTCTCGCCGACCATTGTAGTGTACATCAAAAACCTGCAGAAAGGAGACAAGTCTGCAACTTATCTGATAGTTCAGCAGTCCTGGAAGTTTTAAGAAGTCCCTGAATACCGAAGATCTTCGAACAAAATAGCCGAGTGTTGTATAACTAAATTTTTATGGATGCCTGGACACCGGAATAGTGAGGGTAATTGCAAAGCTGATAAATTGCTGGAAAGGGCATGGCAGATAAACCACTGGCCATCTGTAAACATTTCGTTACAGAACATACACCAAAGGGCCCTGAAATAACTTTTAGTTCTGTGAATCCCGCGGGTATTCCTGACACTCCTATGAAAGGAAGCACACATCGTTGCTGTTAAGTTTAAAGAGAAACAAAACAACCTTAATAACAAGGTCTCTTACAAGTCACTGTCAAGCTGGCTAATGAACCATTGGTCTGAGATTGAGAAGTTAGAGAAAATCTACCACAATTTGTGTACCATTGTCTGGCTTAAACTCGAAAAAAGTTATGAACGTTTGGCAAATTATTCTTTCGGAGCTTTGAAGAGATATCGCAGGTGGAAATAGAATTTTTGGAAAAATACAACGAACGTCAACGAAGCCTCTTTGTATCGCAGAGCGCATTGCAAATGTCAAACGGGTTCGGCAACTCCATATGTCGTTCAACCATTTCAACCAAAGCGATTTATCACAGCTCTGACCTTAATA
>NW_016205869.1:0-2157 GCF_001687245.7 Rhagoletis zephyria
TTAAGATAAAAATAGAGTTGAACAAAGTTCGAGGCGTGCAAATTTTTGATAAGTACTTATGAAGTGAATGCGATTTTTGACAAACGCATAGGAAATTTTAATAAAAATAAATAAATAATAAAATTTTTAAATTTTAAAAATATTAGGAAATAGCTGCTGTCCCAAAAAAATTAACAAGAATTACACCACATTAAATATTTCTCGTCAATAGATTAATTTAATGTTTCTAAAGCTTTAATTCATTTTAATTTATAATAAGTATTTTATTCGACATATATCTGCGGTTGCTAAAAATTTACTGTTGTCCCAAAAGATTTAATTTCTCACAGCAGATTGGCAAAATTGTCTCACCATAGTAAAAATATTATTCACCAACTTTCTCCAAGTTTAAGATTCAATTAATCGTCCGTTTTTTTTTGGATGTAGTAACATCCCTGCGGTGAAAAACCAAACCAGTCGTCAGTCAGCAATAGCCTAAGTTAATATAATTATTACAATTTAAATATAAATTACAAATTTGAAAATCTCTCTTCAATTGAAAAAAAAAATATCGAGCGCTAACTGCCAAAAATATAGTTTTTTAAATTTCTTTTGATGCATATTTTCATCTCCTTTAAAGTTAAATAAATCATACGAATACTGAAGTCACTTGCAAAAAAATTTGCCGCTGTGCAGCTTTTATCCCATCCTTTGGTTGACAAAAAAAAATTAGGTGCGCTTGGAACACTGACGTCGAAAAAATCGATGAAAAGGCGGGCATAACGGAAGCGACAAAAAAAGAAAAGTGATTTAAGTGTACATGTTACAAATAAGCAAAACTCAGCGAATAAACATTCTTTAAATAAAGTAAAATTATCATATTATACCGTTATAATCAATTCATTTTTAATCAGAAGCTATCCGTTGTTGATTTAATTTTGAACTAAAATCTGGTAACGTACGCGACATGTCGGACAGATTTTTCTCCCCTACAACATTTTTACTAGTACCACATACTAAATTTAATTTTTTTTAATGAAAACGAAAGCGCATATTATGTATTTCTTTTACAATACAAAAAAAATGTGGCTGAAAATTAAGTGTTTTGGCTAAAATTCGCCTTTGAGTACACATTAGACTGGGTCCAAAACAAAAGTGGTAAAAGTCAACACCTTTATTTTTTTGATGCTTTCCTTATGTATTTGAATACGCTTAATAGTTACTTATCTGAAGTCCGTTTTGCTCTATCGCGTAAAAATTTGTTCATAACTTCAAAAAACATGGCAGATCTTATGTGACAGGTCCGTTTTCTTGAGGTATTGAGGTAAGGAAAAAATCCTGACTTGATGGAGTGAAATGGACTGCGGATACGTGTTAAGCGCATCAAATACATAACGAAAGAGTAGTCTAATCACTGAAGCCCTACACTTTTTATTAATGTGGCAGTGTTATTGACAAATCTGAAAATTCCACTTTTAGAAATGCATAAATATAAAATGTATGCATGCATGTATGTAAATATCTGTGTACATAAGTTTGTGATTTGCCCTTTGTTAATTACATATTTCGCATAATTAGTTTCCAACAACATGCTAACGGCAAACGCCCTCTCCGCAAAGCAACAACCTTCATGGCACACGGAAGGTCAGCGCAAAATTTATTTTACAAACATACACCACACATGCACATAGTTAAATCAATTGAAAGCAGACAAAAAAAAAATTAACAAAAATGCGTACATACATACATACATGCATATTCAAAATCAAGTATGTCCGCTGTTAACGAGTTCATGGCGGTTTTGTTATGCTTGTGCTTGTAATTTTTTTTTTGTTCATAGCAAATTTCTATGCGTTTTTTTTTTATTCACTTATTGCACTGTGACTGCGAAAAAACTTAAAAAATGAAATGGATTTTGAAGCATATATATATATATATATATATTCAATACCCTCCATCTGCACTTGTCACAAAAATGAGATTCTGATATAAAAATCCACCTAACCGGTGATATTAATGCTGACTTTGTATGACGCTTGACAGAAGAATTTACTATTAAATTTCAAAGTCATAATTACCATCAGTGATGACAGGTAAGTCCCAGATGGGTTCTAAGTTAGTAGCCTTTTTGAAAATTGCAAATAGAGGGTATTAAATATTAGCCATCGATAAGCATTT
>NW_016205870.1:0-2157 GCF_001687245.7 Rhagoletis zephyria
ATGATTTCGTTCTGTACTTTATTGATACTTTTTCGTAATTAAGAAAAATCAGAATTTATATTTTGCGTTTAACAGCATTCGAACCCGAGTCTTCCCGAAAGTTAACAAATAGTAACAAGTATCTCTGCGCCCTTAGCTACAACCACAACATGTAAATGTGTTTTCAAATGTTCAGTTTGAATTAAATTTCTTTCAAGCGCTCAAACAATTTTATATTAAGTTTTTTTCANATCTTTTCTGTTCAAAATTTCAAATCTTTAAATCTCAGTAAGCTGTAGAAAAAAACAATGGTATAAAATAAAAATAAAAATAGGGCTTTCGCTTATATTCTCATTGAGTTCTTTTCACTTAGAAGTATGTAAATTTGTAAAATTTTGGAAAAACCCTTTTTGTCTTAGTGTGTGATTTCGTTTTTGACTTGGATATGCTCTTAACCATACCACGTATTCTACGTTTAAATATAGCGGCTGTATCTCCGATACAGCCTGCAGACCAAGACGAAGGCGCTGGACTGTTCCTTTTTTTTTGTATTCAGTATTTAGTGAACTCCTAGTCTCTAAGTTCTTTTGTACGTGGCTCTTTGTTAGGTGAAACTAATTAAATGCCTGTATTCTTATGCTGCATTTCCACTAGGCAATAAATGGCAGAAATTTAATGACAAAACTTAAGCATTAAAAAATATTTTTGTCATTGCTTAAAAAAAAAAAAAAGTCATTAAATTCATTTCCGCATGGCATTTTTTAGATGCCTCCAATTTTTCGTCATTTCAATGCCTAGTAAAAGTTCGGCATTAGTTTTTAGTACTGTAAAAATACCTAAAGCTTAATGCCGAAATTAAAAAAAAAATGGAGTCATTTAGAAAATGCCATGTAGAATGAATTGAATGATAATTTTCCATTGTAATGGTAATGTAGGTAGTGAGTTATCATTTTAACTCTCTTGATTTTTTGATATTGAAGTATTATTCCAACTGCCTTCATAGTTAGAAAGTAAAATGATTGCAGGAGTGCCACCATTGAAGTTGTTAAAAATTTGGAAAGAATAACACTTTTTTAATTGGAGATACTTTTTAAGAATCAAAATGTATCGTTCATTTACCAGAAAATGAAAATTTGTGCAAGCTTTTTGTCTTGTGATATCAACTTTCATCTATTTGGACTTATTTACGGTAAACTTTGTTATGTATCTTATCATTTTTCAGTTGAAGTTCCGCTTGCTAAATGTAATCTCACAAAATCATAATTACGACTTTAGGCTCAAACAGAAAGTTACTGCAAAAAATCATAATTTCAATAATCTTTAGCATTAATCGACCTTAAGCAATTCGAAATACTCTTGAATGCTTCCACATGGTTTTGCATTTCTCTATTTGATTCAGAGAAAATTTAATGAAAAGGTGAGCTGCAAAATTTTCCATGAAATTTGAGATATGCAAATGTGTATAGATTTCATTTTAATTAATATTTCAACGTGAAATAGAAGACAATAGAAAAACTAGCGGGGAAAAAATTCGAAAAGCACCCTTCTCTTGGATTTATTAAAAACTACCAACAGTCATCAGTATTTACTGGAGCATAATGAAAGCTTTATACTAGCGATTAGAGTAACGAAGGAGATTGTCAGGACCTACTGCATACTTTTTAAACCTTTTTGGGACTTTACTGTAATGGCAAAGCCACATACGCTTCGTCTGAATCGGCTATGCGAGAAAAAAACTTGTCCACAAACGATAACGCTGTTGTTGCACTAAACTGATCCCCAAAAGGAAAATCACATATGGCACTGCTAATACTTTGTCTCTTTACGCTTTGAAACAAAATGTCAGTATTGCTGGTACCTTTGCTTTTATTCATTTACGTGAACGACGAGTCAACGCAGCGCAAAAAGCAACTTGTAAAGCTGCCTGAAAGGCAATTTTACCAAACTCTATTCATCTCTGCGTTTTTTTTTTGTTAAACAAATTTCTAGATATATCTCTGCTGAGCCAAGTGAAGTCATACATATATATATATATGTATGTACATATGTATCTCCCTAATATTTTTGTGGCATAGAAAACGGTTAGCTGAATAAGGTAAAAGTAGCAAAAAAAAAATGGAATTATTGCTGACAAAGAGGAGCAACTTTTTGCAAAAGAAAAATATAATAAAATAAGGA
>NW_016205871.1:0-2157 GCF_001687245.7 Rhagoletis zephyria
ACCACCATTCATTATTATCCACACCTTTTTATGGAATTTAGCTCCCATTTTTGGAGGTGTGATTGAATTCTTCCCCTTTTTCTCCTGCTTCCATAAACCATCCCTGTGGGTGGGAGTGCCCAATTTTAGAAAAAGGCTACTTACACAACCTTTAATAATTGAATCATGCGTTGTAATGATCTCATGTTTTTATGTTTTTGTTTGTCAAAATAAAATTTTACTACATCCTTTCGTACGTAATTTTTGTCGAAACGAAAGGGAAGGGAGCGAGANCTCACCCCCCTTCAGTGTCCCGGTTTGGCAACGGAGATATCTGGCAGCCCTAACCAATGGTAACCAATAACAAGCGAAGCATCAACTTTGTTTCTGATGCGCTGATTGCTCTAACGATGCGTTTCGATAACTTTTCGGATGCGTTTTGGAACAGTATACATTGTAAATTTTTTGTATTTCGGCGTTATGAAACATTATACTTTGTACGTATGCAAATTAATTGACGTTTTAGAAGTCCGCCTATGTCTGATATTCCATAAACCATTCAAATTCCTTGATACAACTGTAAAACTGTCCTCGAATTTCAAACTTTTTAATCAGAGTTTTTTTATAAATATTTCGAGTATTCAGTTTTGTAGCCCATCAAATTTTAGTGTAGTAAAGTGTAACCTAGCATCTTAAACGAAAATACTTAAGTAGGAGAGTAGTTACAAGAGCGTACGTAAAAATAGTTATGAAAAATCAGCGCGATTACCCGTAATTATACTAAAATTTAATTGGCTATAGAACTGCGTACTTATAACTTTGATTTAAAATATTGAAGTTTTTATAATAGTTTCTAGAATTCTACTAAACTTCCTACATAGTTAGGGTCGTTTTCTGAAGTAACCTTTAACTTTAAAGCTCACTTTATATTTAAAGGTTGGACTAAAGCTATGTATAAAGTTAAGCATTTCCATTATCGGTTTTTGACGTATGTATGTTTCTTGGTTGTAAACCAATTTAAAACCGACAATAAAATGATTTAATGTAGACACGATCACAAATTTTAATGCAACCATTAAATATAAAGAGAGTTTTAAAGTTACAGGTTACATGAGAAAACGGCCCTTAGAAACGTGAATTTATATGTTTATGTTATAATACATCCTTAAATAAAAAATTTTGCATGAAAACCATTGTGAGTATTCAAAATTCTGTATATTTTATTAGATGCCGGAGAGTCAATGTATTATATTTCAATTCATTTAATACAATTTAACGCTGCATTATCACAAATAAGCATGAAATATTTCAGTTTTTCTTATTTTTTCACACGACAAATTTAGTTTAGAATTTTAATTATAAGTATCACAAAAATACCTATTACACGTAAAAAATATAAATTATTTTTAAGAATAACGGTTTTAGAAAATGAAGGAATAACTGACACTATGTGTAACGCAGCCTTTATGTTGCAAACACACTTCCGGCAGCTCTTCTGAAAATGTATCTCAGTGGCATATCCGTATGTACATGTTGCGCAACATATGTGGAAGGGTACCTATGTACATGTATGTATGAATGTAGATGGGTGCGAGCGTATCCCTGTGTGAATGCGTGCATATGTATGTGTATACATTTTTTTGAGTGAAAGTAACACGAAATTCCTTTCGAGTAGAGAATCGGGGAACGATCGCCAAATAATTGAAATGAAAAGTTAAACCAAAAGTCACCTTGAAAGCGAATGAACGCGTATCGGAGTGGTAAAGTTTCGCGGAATTATAATAAAGAGACAAACAAGTAAAAAAATCGAAAAATCCGTTTAACCGGAATCGTGCCTGCTAATCCTACGGGATCTTACAAAAAGCCGTTTTGTGTCCTGCTACACGGTAAGTNGCTGTTAACCGCAGCCCAACGTCGACGCTGTGATCAGCAGCCCAACGCCGACGCTGCAAGCAGAAGCCCAACGTCGACACTAGCATCGCAGCAGCGCAGCCGAGCGGAGCAGCAAATATAATTACATATATGCATGTTTTTTTTGTGTATAGAAGTTCAGGGCACTAGAGTGATTTTATTATATTACATTTTTATTTTTTTTTGTGTTTTAAGTAAAGTTAGCGGATCGTTTGAAGTAGATATGGACCTAGGCAGTTCGTGAATTAAGATTTATATATTTTTTTT
>NW_016205872.1:0-541 GCF_001687245.7 Rhagoletis zephyria
TGTATATCTTGGTAACCGATGCACCAATTTCTTCCAAACTTGGCACAGTAGTTGGTCTTGATACAGCATACGAAGTGGCCGAAAATTTAAAAATCGGACAATAACCACGCCCACATCCCATATAACGGTAATTTAGAGAATACATAACCTTCGATAAATCAGTAAGTATTAACGCTAATTTATTAAAAATTGATGCTTGCAACAATTCTTTACCAAGAAATACGTTTATGGTAAAATTTTGGAAAATGGGCGTAGCCACGCCCACTTATGGTTACATGTGTATATCTTGGTAACCGATGCACCAATTTCTTCCAAACTTGGCACAGTAGTTGGTCTTGATACAGCATACGAAGTGGCCGAAAATTTAAAAATCGGACAATAACCACGCCCACATCCCATATAACGGTAATTTAGAGAATACATAACCTTCGATAAATCAGTAAGTATTAACGCTAATTTATTAAAAATTGATGCTTGCAACAATTCTTTACCAAGAAATACGTTTATGGTAAAATTTTGGAAAATGGGCGTGGCACCGCCC
>NW_016205872.1:744-2157 GCF_001687245.7 Rhagoletis zephyria
ACGCCCACATCCCATATAACGGTAATTTAGAGAATACATAACCTTCGATAAATCAGTAAGTATTAACGCTAATTTATTAAAAATTGATGCTTGCAACAATTCTTTACCAAGAAATACGTTTATGGTAAAATTTTGGAAAATGGGCGTGGCACCGCACTTATGATCACATATATGTATCTCGGTAACCGTTGTACCAAACTCGGTATGGTTATTGTGCTTGCCACATAAAAGCAAAACGTTGAAAATTACTGAAATCAGACTAAAATTACGACCGCTTTTCATATTACGGTATATTTCAGAAATGCTTGAAACTGCAATATTTCGAAATTTAAGGACGCTAATTTACTCAAAATTGATACACCCCGCCTTACCATCTAGCGGTAGGTTTCGGAAAGGTGAAGAAACGTATATTTAATACTTGCGCCGGGTATTTAATGTTCGGCTCCACCCGAACTTAGACTTTCTTACTTGTTTCAAATTATTGTTGCTTTTCCATAAAAAGTTTTCATTAAAAAAACGGCCTCGGGCTCAGTAAAAATTGTTAGATATATTAATAATAAAAAAAAAGAAATATAGCCAATTCTGGTCAA
The DNA here is from genome assembly GCF_001687245.7 of Rhagoletis zephyria. Classification (NCBI taxonomy): domain Eukaryota; kingdom Metazoa; phylum Arthropoda; class Insecta; order Diptera; family Tephritidae; genus Rhagoletis; species Rhagoletis zephyria. The sequence goes on from NW_016205872.1 coordinate 1,335, forward strand.
TAAAAGGAGTTTCTATTATTGCCATCAGTGCAAATTACAAATCCCGAAAATCGCGGGATTACTTCCCAAGAATCCCGGGACTTTCAAGACCTTAAAAAGTCCGGGATCCCGGTACATATGTATGCATGTATTCAAGTCTAAAGGCTCTGTTATGCATACTTGGCATTGCATGCACTGCTATACCATTTTTACGTAGAAATCAAAAACCAACAGACTTCTACGTATGTAATGCTGTGCGTTGAGTAACCGCTTACACGCGAAGCTCATTTAACAGATTCCTTATGTGACAACACTCAAGCAATGCCAAGTATGTATAACAGAGCCTTAATTCAATTGATTGAATGTTGCTCTGTTGAACTAACATAGTTGAATTTTGTTTTGTGCAGAATTTGCATGAAGCTATTATTTGTTCTGTATACTCACAATAGAAACCGGTTATATGCATTCATGAAGTATGCCTGCTGTAGGAATGAATTAGTGTAAACAATTCATGCGTAGTTATGAATGTCCACGAATAAATTCAATTTCTAGCGAATTTAAAGCGAACGTACGTTGTTGTTTTTTTAAGTACCCTTCTTGATAAATTTGAAATGGAATTTTTTATATATTTTTAGTCTGGTACAACAATTTTAGTTAACGGACGTGTTGCGCGATAAAATTTTCAGCACTAGCGAGCTTTTACAAGATATGCATTTGCATATGTTAATGCTACATTTGGTATGTCCCCGTNAGCTTTTACAAGATATGCATTTGCATATGTTAATGCTACATTTGGTATGTCCCCGTATATTAAAATGTATCAGAAGGGTAGCATTTACATATG
>NW_016205873.1:0-2157 GCF_001687245.7 Rhagoletis zephyria
AGCCTCATTGCACGTCCACATACATACATATGTATGTACATACAATGGAGCGCCGCACAGTGGTACAGATACATACATTTTTTGCATAAAATTATAAAGAATCTGGGTAGAACCTCAAGGCGAGGAAGATAAAGAAATTTATGGACATAAATCAATAAAAATATGAGAGCTTGCCGAAGTCGATTTTAAAGCGTACCTCCCATATGAAGCTAACCTTAAAAACATCTCAAAAATATCATAAAAAGTGCACCGTGTAATATATGACTCCGAAATTTTGTCCATATATTTTTAATAATGTCTGAACTCAAAAAAAAAATTTAGGTAATCGGTTATTATTTATGGGATGCTTTATAATGCTCATACAAACCTAACTTCAAAAGCGCTATAAAGAGTGGACCGATATCACCCGAAATTTTGCCCACATGTTAGAAATAACATTATGCCTTTTCCCAAAAATCGAAAGAAAAGATTCCGATCCTAATTTTTTCTATACATAGCCATAGCTATGGGCCAACAAACAACNTTAAAAATTCAAAATGGCGGATCCAATATTGCGGACAATATTGTGTAAAGTAATCGGTTTGGCTTGAAACTGGTTACTCTATGAATTTTGCGCTCACTTATCACAAATTGGAAGTTAGATTTGAAAAATTCGGCCTATTCAGCCTATATAAAATGAAGTTTCCGAAGCCCACCAGGAGGAGGCTACACTACGAATATAGACTTCATTTTTAATTTTTTTTTTTTTGGATTTTTTATCTTCTTGTTTTTGTTTTTACATTTATAATTTTTCTTACTAATTAGGAATGTAAACTTCACTGTTTTATTTTTTTATATTTTGCATTTTTTGTTACATACATATTTTATATGTATTTTTTACGAATTACGAACTCAGACTGGGCTTTTTTTTTAGTTTTGTTTTTTATTTATTTTTTTTTTTAATAATCACCAATTCTGGCCTCATTTTTATTTCTTTTTGTATTTTTTTTTTTTTTCATATGTATTTTTATTTTTTTTTAACAATTACGTAGTTAGACTTCGTTTTGTATTTTTTGTTGTATGCTATTTATTTTTGTTTTTTTCTTTTACTTTTTTAAGTATTTTTATTAATTTCAGTAAACTAAAAATTATAAATTTCAGTTTTAAAATGAAATTAAATTGTGGATTAGTCGTCAGTTATGTCAACATCTCGGAACTTATCTCATCAACTCGGAAAACTAAAAATTTAGAATTAAATATTTATAGGTAGTGATAAACACATTTAAAGGATTGAACCGAACTCGCTCGCACGGTTACAGCGCCAGTGAAGAAGATGAATAAAATAAAACAATTTCAAATTATGCAACATTGAGCAAATTCATCTTAAAGTCTAGTTTGTTTTTGTGGTGTGAGATGGAACACAGGCGTAGTGGTAAACGACAAAGAGCACAATTCATAAAAATTAACGCCTGGCTCAATAAAGATGTCGCATTATTTTAGGAGGAGGGAATATAGTTTTTGTCGATAAAAAGTGTCAAAGTCGGCATTTACAAAATATAATTTTTGCTTGTTTATATTTATATTTGGACAATTAAACGTCATATTTTCAAAATAACCTAAATCCCACTGTGCACCGCACACTTATGTACATATGTGCCAGTCAAATATTCATCCACCCATTCGCCCAACTCGGCGAATGAAGGCATTGTAGGTAGTGAAGAAGTGAAGCAGCAATACGGTTGCCACCAAAGATTTGCTAAATTTTCTACATTCCATACATTTTTCCCCTCCAGTTTAGCTCCTTCAACAATACTACCAGTGTACTACATCGAATAAGCCTGTTGTGAATTCCTAAATAGACAGCATGTTTAAACGCCTGCGAATATGTTTAGCTAAGCGAAAAAGTGTAAATACACACACGCACACACAGACACTTCTCAGCATGCTTATTCTGCTACTTTATGTTATGCCTGTTGATGATGACTTGCCTGCGACTTAGGACGTTGAAAATGAGTAGTGTCTGCTTAGCACGCTGATATTTACATGTCTTTTGCTTATACATAAATTCTATCATGAATGTCTTGATATGAATGTGTGTGTGTATGTGCTTATGTATATTATACAAATTAATGTAGTCGTTATTATAGTGAATCTTGCCTCAAAATATAGCTACAGATT
>NW_016205875.1:0-2157 GCF_001687245.7 Rhagoletis zephyria
TGTATTTGAAAAGCCAGTTAAAGTACCCAAGAAAAAGAAAACGGAGACACCGGAACATTGAATAAATTACGGAATATATGTAGATTTTATGTAAATAACGTTTATTGTAAATTATGCTTTTTAGGATTTTCACAGACTTCCAGCTTAGTTTATTTTTGGCAATAAACAGCGATATAAGGCCAATTATAGTCCCAATAGCTCGCATATTTCCTCGCATTTATTGCATGATTATTTCAAATTGTATTCAAGATTCAAGCGATAGACACAAATACAAAGAGATTTGGTCTAATGATTTCATGTTGCAATTAAATTAGCTAGTAAAAGTAGGTACAGCATTTAAATTTTTTTCGAATGAAATTTTTCGTCCTTTTTGAAGAGTGAGTGGCAATCAAGGCATGTTGTTAAGTTTTTCCAAAAATTGTATTTTTCCTCGCTTATTGATACATTTTGCAATTATATACCAGATAAGGAGATACAGATGATACCGCCTCTATTCTCGTTTAGGAGATCAAAAGAAGACCTCCGTTAGAAACTTAAGGGAAGTGCTCCTCTACAAATGCAATAAAATATGAAACGAAAAAAAATCTCATGATGCGATGATCAAAAAATTTGGATTTGGTATGCTCTTTGGTAGCTAAAAATATGCTCGAGTGACAAAACTGACTATATATCCACCAGAGCTGTGGCTGTTGAGCTGGTTATCCTGATAACACACTTGACTAAACACTAAAATTACAGCACTTAATCATTTCAGGAAATCGTTCTGAAAAGCATCATAAATTTTTTTTTTCGAGTAACGAAAAAATAATCATCAAGTGTACTCTGCGAATTTGCAACCGTGTACTGGCGTTTCCTCCCGAACCCAAGACATTTCATTGACAAGACTAGTGGTGGTAAAACTGTTGTGTGAAGGAATTAATCTGGTCCATAACCAATTCCGGTAGCGCATTTTTGGTCCAAACTCATTTGCTCGATAAACACATCCAACATGAGCACTAAATTTGCTCGACAGAGGGCGCCTAAGATCAAGCGACTCTGCTATAATTTATAGGTCCGCCAAAAACCCACAAAAACCCCGAAAAATGCAATGGGGCGACCAATAAAAAATCGTTAGTATTTAAAAATGGTTAAATAGACAATTGAGTATTATTATTGAAAGTCTCGTGAAGAGAACCAGAGTTTTCCGATCGAAAAATATTGATTTTCAAGAATTCTATACCATTTCTACGAAAAATATTTTTTGATTTCAAAGTAAAAATACCCCTATTTACTTCCACCAAAATATTTCGGAAAAATATTAAGATTTAAGCGAGCTGGACCGATTTGAAAATACCTCCAAAAATGCAATTTGTTATGAATAAAAATAGTTTTTTAAAGATGTTTTTTGAAAGAATCCCCTCAAATGACAAAATGGTTTCAGCTTAAAAAATTTAAAGAAATATATAAAAAAATAAAATAAAAAAGAATTTTGAACGGAGTCGCAAAGATTGGTACAAGAAAAACTTGAATAACTGAACCTAAACTCTTCCGATTTAGACTTGTGAGGTATCATTGGAAAGGTATTTTCTCTCCCTTTTTATTTCTTTGCTAATAAACTCATTCAAAGAATGAAACAGAAAGGTAGTATGAACGAACATCATCCAAAGTTGAATTAAGATGTGTTGGTATTTAAAAAAAAAAAAACAAAAACAAATTGGATCACGAATGACTTTTTCTTGCACATAAATAAAAATAGTGGAAAAATACCTTTCTACTGAGATCCCATAAGTTTAAATCAGAATAGTTTTGGCCCTGTTATTTAAGTTTTTCGTAAATCAATCTTTGAAGAAAGTAAAAATAAACAGCATCAAAAATCTCATTATTACGATGCCGTTGAAAAGATTTTTAAAAATTTGTATCCAGATTTTTTAAGCCTAATCTGTTTTGTCATCTGAGCGGACTTTTTTCAAAAAGTTCTTTGAGAAACTCTTTTTATTCTTAAAAAACTCTATTTTTGGAGGTAATTTCAAATCGGCCCAGCTCGCTTAAATCTCAATATTTTTCCGAAATATTTTGGTGGACGTCTTAAAATATAGGCTGCATTTCTTTATTCATTCTGAATGTTTGGTATAAACTATTTTGTTTATTTATTCTTTAGAACGTTCCTGATGATATGTT
>NW_016205876.1:0-2156 GCF_001687245.7 Rhagoletis zephyria
CGGCTCCGCCCGAACTTAGACTTTCTTACTTGTTTTTATTTAAATTTTTCTAGAGAAATAATGTCTGTGCAAGAAGCGATACAATTTTTTGAATCATTCGATTCAGATGATGAGGATATAGTCAAACTATTTTGTGAACCGCCAGAGGAGAAAGAGCTCTCGGCGGAAGACTCAGCTGATGAAGATGATGGTGGTGATTTGCTAAATTTACCGCGAAAGCAATTAATGGCTCCATGTGAATTAGTGTCTCNAAAACAGTATGCTCTCTGACACCGTTCCAGAAGAGGAAATCAATGCGTTCATAACAGATGTTGTAAATAATTCATACAAAAACATAGACACTAGTCTTTTGGAATCACCAGTCTCAACTTCAACTCATAGTATTCAAAAATCGTTATTTTGCGATTCGAAAAAAATAACGTCAGCAGAGGAAGTGAGTATTCCACGCGCCCCTTCTACACAGCAAGCCACCGAGTTCGAATCTGTAGAGGTAGCGCAAAAAACACCTGAAAAGGAGGCAGTATTTATTCAACTAACACCACGAAAGCTGGAAGTACGAGGCTCGAAAAAAGCCTCTACATCCAGACCAAGCCATCCTCGAGCGAATAAAAAAATTAAAACAAATGATATGGTGTGGCTTGATGCTGAAGAAAGAACTGGTGATAGATTAGCCTTTCCAGAGCCCGATTACACTGACTGCAGTAATCTACAACCACATCAACAATTTGAAAAATTTTTCAGTGAAGATATTTTGGAACTTATTTGNAATGATGCACCAAATCCAAATGTGACTTTAACTGAAATGAAAGTCGTAATAGGAGTTATGTTGATCACTGGTTATACGTCCCGACCAACCAAAAGAGATTACTGGTCAAACGATAAAGATTTTTTCTGCGCTATGGTGTCAGATGCAATAAGGCGTGATAGGTTTGAATTAATACTTCGCTACCTTCATTTTGCTGATGCTGACTGTTATTCTGCTGACGACAAAATTTGGAAATTGCGACCACTTACTGATGCTCTAAAAAAAGTTCTTGAAAAATTTCAAGCCAGAGCCCGATTTATCATACGACGAGTCCATGGTGGAATACTATGGACGTCATGGATGCAAACAATTTATTCGGGGTAAACCTTTACGTTTTGGATATAAAATGTGGTGTTTGAATACACCACTTGGCTACCTCAACAATTTCGAAATGTATCAAGGGAACAACCCGCGCACAAACCCAGAATATCCACCGAAATATGGCNGGAAAAGAGAAAAGGAAAAAGGAAGAAGAAGGACAGCTCGGCCATTTTTTGCCAAAGACCGACTTGGTGTAAAAACGTTTTTATAATTAATCTGATCAATAAAGAGCAATCTTTTAGTTTAAAGATGCAAACAATTTATTCGGGGTAAACCTTTACGTTTTGGATATAAAATGTGGTGTTTGAATACACCACTTGGCTACCTCGTCAATTTCGAAATGTATCAAGGGAACAACCCGCGCACAAACCCAGAATATCCACCGAAATATGGCAAAAATGCTTCGCCATTATTTTCGATGATTGACGACTTCGATGAGGATACAAAGCATCTTTTTTTTTATTTTGACAACCTATTCACCTCAATGGGAATGTTGTTAGGATTGAAACAACGTGGTTACTACGGTACTGGAACTTTGAGAGAAAATATGTTACCAAAATCATGTCCATTACCTGACAAAAAAGCTTTGAAAAAGAAAGAGCGTGGATTTGTTGTGACTAAAAAGATTGATTGTGCTGATATTTATATCACTAAATGGGTAGATAATTCGGTAGTGACTATTGGTTCCACCGTTTTTGGAAAAAATCCCATTANACATATGTTAAAAAAATCATGTCCATTACCAGACAAAAAAGCTTTGAAAAAGAAAGAGCGTGGATTTGTTGTGACTAAAAAGATTGATTTTGTTGATATTTATATCACTAAATGGGTAGATAATTCGGTAGTGACTATTGGTTCCACCGTTTTTGGAAAAAATCCCATAAGCAAAGTAGGCAGGTATTCTAGAGTTGAGAAGAGAACAATAAACATACCTCGCCCATATGCAGTCACCACATACAACGCTGGTATGGGTGGAGTTGACAGAATGGACCAAAATGTAAATGCCTACCGCATCGGAGCCAGAGGGAAA
>NW_016205878.1:0-2156 GCF_001687245.7 Rhagoletis zephyria
GTGCCATTTAAAAAGACTTTTTTGCGTGTGTAACTGTTTTTAAAGTGAGCGAAAAATGCGGGCAAAAGTTGTCAAATTTTTAAGCATGCAGATGAGCTGTAAAAAATAAGTTTCAGCAACAGCAAAACACACACACAGAAGCCTTATGTTAAATAATGCAAGCTCACACACAGACAAACACCGTTTCCTACTCATCAATAAGTAATAAAGCCTTGCTCTCTTTGCTGCTGCTGCTGCTTCAAGTGCTCATCCACTTCTTCTTCCTCTTTTTACTAAATCCATTAATTTGGCAATTGTTCACGATTGTTTTGCTCCCATTCACTCACTCACTAACTATTAATCTACGCCTGTTCTCTAAATTATTTAAAAGTACTCTTTTCCTTTGTGTGTGTTTGCTACTATCATTACTAATTTTGCGCTTTTCTTTTCTTTTTTTCTTATTTTCATCAGATGCTGCCTCGGTTCGCGTGGTAGCACTGCACGTGCCCTCCTCAGTTCGCACCGGCGCCGAAGTGGAGCTCGCCTGTCTCTACGAGCTGGGCAACTCCTCGCTCTACTCACTAAAGTGGTTCTACCGCGCCAATGAAACCGATCTCGACGAGCAGGAGTTCTTCCGCTACACGCCCTCACTCCTGCCGCACAAGCAGTACTTTCCCATTGAAGGCATCAATGTCAATGTGAGTCGCAGCTGGGTGCTGTAGTGGCTGCTGCTAATTAGTCTAACTAATTTAATTTAACTGTACGCACAGGTGAACAAATCCGAAGGCGGAAGAGTGGTGATAGTGGAGACGAATGGCAAGACGAGTGGCAAGTACAAGTGCGAGATCTCCATTGACGGCACCTTCCAGACGGTGGCCGCAGAGAAGCTGATGACCGTCAATGGTAAGTGGTGGCCCAGATAGTAGTTTTGCCTGTAATCCTTTCTGACACACAAAACACTTGTACAGATGCACCCTCCACCTTTTGGGAAACTTACCTCCCCAACTCCATCAAATCGCACCTGCCTGGAGGAGGGGGCGGGGGTGGCAGTGGTGGCGGCGGTGGTGGCAGCAGAAATAATAGTGGTGCGTCCCTATCAGCAACTTCTCCTTCTTCTCTTCAACTTCTGTTACTTGTTGTCACTGTGTTCTTCACTATTACTACTAAACCCAATTACCAGCTTACCAGCGAACGTGGCTGGCTTTCACTGCTCTGTCAAACTTGAAACAGTGCAGCGGCGCACACACACTTTGCGCACTGTTCTAGCACCAAAGCAAAAGCAAAAAAGCAAGTTTCAAGTTGTCAGCTATCGAAAGCAGCTCAATCAAAGTTTTAAAGCATGTTNGCACTGTTCTAGCACCAAAGCAAAAGCAAAAAAGCAAGTTTCAAGTTGTCAGCTATCGAAAGCAGCTCAATCAAAGTTTTAAAGCATGTTTTTTTCTTCTCCTTCTCCTCCTCTTTCTTCTCTTTCTCTTTCGTTTTGCCTTCAACGTATAATTGTGACACCAACACTACCAACACTGACACCAACATCAGCTGGACTGAAAATCTCTAAAGTTGATTGAACAAAAAAGCAAATGATGATGCTAAAATACACAAGCTGTGTATGTGTATTTTTCCGTTAAAGTTGATGTACAAAAAAATAACAACAACATAACACGCACACACACATTGTATAAAGTCTACACACTTCACAAAATGTATTTTATGTAATTAAAAATGAATTTTTCTTCTAAACAAATAAAAATAACTCACCGAAAAAGCCCTCATCATAAATATGAGTTTTTCTCTTTATTAATTAATTAATTAAAATGCAAGCTGCAATTAAACAGTTTGTTGCTAGATTACTTTTAACTTTTTCTGCTTAATTAAATTAAAATTAAATTTTAAACTTTTGCATTTTTTAGTTTTCTTCTTCCTGGATTTTTCTTTCTCAACTTTTTTAATTGACTCAAAATCAGCTTATAATTAAATAAAAGTTTTAGTAGTAGCAATGTCACAAAAAGATGAATGTTCTAACTTTTTAAAATGTCTTCTCACTTTTGCCTTTTTTTGCTTAACGTTAATTAAAAGTATTGGCCAGATTTTACAAAGTTTAGCTCACAAAAAAGACAAGGAAATGCAATAATAATTTTTAAATTAAAGTCAAGATGCTCTTCTTCTTCTGTTAGCAAATA
>NW_016205879.1:0-2156 GCF_001687245.7 Rhagoletis zephyria
TATTTAATACTTGCGCCGGGTATTTAATGTTCGGCTCCGCCCGAACTTAGACTTTCTTACTTGTTTTTACTATAACCTTATTTCAATGGTTTTTACGAGCTGCTTGCCCAATTTGTGTTGTGTGCCTTGTTGTTGGGTTTTATGCGAAACTCTTTCCGGGCGGAAATACATACACTCGCGGATTGACTATTGACTGCTGAGGAATAACCGCTTTATAAAAAAAAAAAACCTTTTCCATTGATCACATCTGAGTCTTAACAGGTGTTAGTATGCACCTCCAACTACTCCCCTAAGGGGTGATTAACTTTGAAACGACATCGCAATCAGATTTGCATACAATTACACAAAGCAGAACATAATTTTTTTTTTATTTTGTACTCATTGCCCAACTATTTTTTGTTCCTCTACTTTTCACGTATTTTTTTTATTTAGGTATATATGCATATGCATATTATCTTGAATTCGTTTAATTTCATTTACATATATTCACGTGTCGTACTTGATGCGGTAATTTGCATTAATTTTGCAAACATTGTACAATACCTTTTATGTATTAATTTATATTAGTTAAGTGTAGTTGATGCATCAACAAGCACAAAGCGAGGTACATTTACTCGTATAAGATTTTCTTTTCACAATATTCTCATAATTTAACTAACGAGAGCGTGCAACAATACTTAAAGAAGATAGTTCAAGGTATTTTGTTTGTCTTATAGCCTAGTTAACTATGTGTGTGTGAGTGCAAGTATTCAATGTTGTTTTATGATTTTCTCTGACTGACTTTCGCTTTCTTCTGTAGGTTGAAATATTGAAGTCCCGAAAGAAGGCTGATGAGGAGATGTGACGTTGGAGATCGTTGGAGATCGTCGAACGGCAGCTGCAACTTCTCCTGTTTATGCAGACTTTGTTACCTTTTCTAATTTTTTCAATAACAAATAGTAGCGTAAACCCCAATAATAATAGTGTGGATGTCAATTAGAAATTTTACCAACTTGAGGTTTATATGGGCAATGTCAGGTGTTGGCTTTCAATTTTCCATACAGCCGTATGCAATTTTATTTATTTACGGCTTTGATCAATATGTATGTACATAAATACGTACATAGATATAAGTTTTTACTTTGGCGACATCATCTTCGATAAGATATTCAATAATTTGTATACGCGTGAGGAAACTGAAACCAAAATGGAATGTGCGAAGCTTTCACTACAAAAAACTCTGCTCAAGGTAAACTATATACTATGTATGTATGTAGGTACATACTTTCGGGTGTTATTAAATTGTTGACAATTTGCAATTCGCAATGCCAAGAGGGCATTGCCTTGTTAATATCACTAATTTTCTTATCTTTTTGCTATAATACTTCTTAGGATCTTTGGATTTTGCTCTAAAATTATGTACGGGACCAAAAAAAGTAAAAAAAAAAATTAACTAGAAAGTGCGCCGAATTTCCGTTACATTTTGTATTTGGAATTGACCTTTTGTTGCATATAATGAATTTTCTTTTGAACCCAGCCAACTAAAATAACGCGGGTTATACATACATATGTATATGTATATGTATATGTATGTATGTATGTATGTATGTATGTACATAGGAAATTTAATGATCTACAAAAATGGTTGTACACACATAAATATGTAAAATTCTAGCTACATTACCCAAAGGATTAACAAATTCATTAAATAAAATTTTTGTACAGCTATGAGAAACGCTGGTGGATAAAATTACCAGGTAGGGCGGTACTTGGGTATCAGTTGGCATTTCCGATTNCGGCTAAAATAGCTTAGGCGGTTACGAGAGGAAGAATGCGCAAAAATGGTATAAAACGCTACATGTGACTAGCATCTAACAAGAGCCCTTGTTCGCGTACGCACTATCCAGTAAAATTCAGTACTCATTTTACTGGTTTTTACTGGATGGCGTTTTCGTACGTAAAAATTTTCAAGAAGCCAGCAAAAGAGAGAGAATTAAGAGAGCAAACATGGCAGCTGAACTTGCAAGTTTTACATGATTTTTATAAGGGTATATTAACTTTGATCACATAACGGTTTTTTGTAACAGCTAAAACGAATCGAGATAGATATAGAAAAATGTTTACATAAATCCGTGTACACGATAACTCGAGTAAAAATTGAGATATCTCAACGAAAT
>NW_016205880.1:0-2156 GCF_001687245.7 Rhagoletis zephyria
CAGCTGCAGCATCCGGTTCCATGATTTTTTACTGACTTTTTCTTGGTTTAAGCTGTGCGTTTTTTGGTTGATTAAGTTGTTCTTGGATGCCTGTTTTTCAATTTAATTTGTGACGGTTTTATTGTTAACTACTTCTAACTTTTATGAAGTCTTAAAGTCGTAAAAGTTTGATGACATTGAATTCTAAGTAACTCGTTTCTGCATAATGACTTAGGTTTTCTAATTAAAAATTTTCGAGATTAAATTTTACTATGACTAATAAAAAGTGCAAGCGTTGGTTGAGTTTTTACATTAAAAGATAGCTTGAAGTTTTGCGGTCCATTAATTTGAATTGGTGCCACCATGGCCAAGGAAAAATGCTTGCCTAGTTAAAACAGAAAGAGTTTTTTTTTAATTCTGAAAGTCCGGTACATAAACCGTAGTTAAGTAAAGTCGCCTAACTTCGACAATTTTTATGCGATTGCAATAAATGAGCTATCAGTTTATTTAAAAATAGATTTAATTTTAGATAGTACTATAAAATTTGGAAATTGTGGAAATTAGTCAAAACTTAAAAAATTAAGAAGAAATGTTTTTTTTTCCCGATGAAAACTACCAACAATCCATGTCTGGAAATAAATCAATTTACATTGTTTTAAAGGCCTATAAATCCTCTTCTCAGAACATGTTTGGTCTTTAAAATTTAATGCAAACTAGTCATTCAAAAACTGATAAATCTACAAAATCGTAGTTTCTGACTTAAAATGACATGTCGCGAAANTGGATAGATAAATTAACTACATTATCGATAACGGTAGCGATAGCTTCGGACCAACAGCATTTGATTAAGCTGGTCAAATAATGAAAAAGTACCAAAGTATTTGAAAAAGTAAAATGGTAACCATTTCTTTTTTATCTCAATTTGAAATTGACGAAATGAGCTGCCAATGAGAACGTATAATCTAAGCGTATAATTTAGTTATGGATTTTTTTTGCATTTCAGCGACGAAGTGAGATACGCCATTTCCATACTAATTAACGCTTTTGTGTAAACAATATATATATTAAATTGAAAACAAGTTTTTAACAAACACCATTAGAAAAATAAATTTCACATACATATACATACATACATTTTAGTCTTTGATAGTTATTTTTAATTCACTAATTTTTGCACGAAAAAAAATATTTAACTAGCAACAACATTAATCAAGTAAAATAATCTTTTCATGCTCATCAATTCGATTTCAATAAAATATTGTTTATGTTTTTGCTTGGGGTGTCGTTTTGTCAGATTTACTTAATGAAAATTTGCATAACTAATGGCAGTGTGGAGCCTGATGAATTTCAGCGCAAACTTATGCAAAAGAAATTCTTAAATATCCGTGGAAAAATGATGTGTGGCTCATTAAGCAATTTTAGGAAGATTAATTGTATAGATGACTGTGCCAAACTATTCGATGTCGCAAACGGAGTTATATGTAGATATTTTTAGTTGCTACGGTGTCGATAATGTGTACAATGTATTTTGGTAAGTAAAAGACCCAAGCAGAAATTGAAAATTCTTATAAATGCCCGCCACAGATCTGCGTTAAGCTTATTTGATTTTCGCGATTTTGTTAGGATCATTAAATCTCGAAAAGTAGGGTTTGTATTAGAGAGGGCCAAAACATGTGAGCGGTTTTGAGAAAAAAAACGCATCTTTCTTTGTAAGAACATTTTCTATAGCTTAAAAAATTTATAAAAAAAATCACTATTTTGCCAGCGCAAGCTTGTTACAAATAAAAGAGGGTAAAAATTATAACGCTGGTGCTGTCATTCTGCTCTTTCTGAGTCTACAATTTTAAAATAATAGAAAAATTTAAATTTGTTATTAAATATTTAGCTTAATTAAATTAGCGAATCAAATCAATCTGGCAGCAATAATATAGTTTTTTTTTTTACTTTTTAATATGGTGCAGGCATGAAGAGACTGCAGTTCAGAAAATGCATAAAATTTATTTCGAAACAGAACGATACATTTTTACAATACATACGTATTGTGGTTGAATGTTGTAATATAAATTTTTGATTGCAATAAATTAGCTATAAGTTTGGCAATTGGCTATTAATGGGGTGTTGCAATATGTTTGAACTGCTATGCAAATGCAACAGTGGATAGATTAGCGGCAATAAAA
>NW_016205882.1:0-2156 GCF_001687245.7 Rhagoletis zephyria
TAGAAACGAAAACGCCAAAGTGTTCTAATGACCTGACCTAGCGATAGGCACCTAGCTGTTTTATGTGACCCCAGGTAAGGAGAGGAAGTTTTGAGATAAGTAAACTTAAGTATGCTTATGAATAGGTGAGTATACTACTCGGACGATCGCAATATGTTGTACCCACGCTGGTTGTGAAGAGATTTATTATGGATAAATAGATGTTGTATTTGCTATAGTTTCCTGTGCGAAGCTCTACCAGAGTAACTTCGGCCTCAAAGGTATTTGGTACAAGCCAAGTCATCTGCGAGTGGCTTTGATTGGCCACCGATCAAGACATTCATTGGTTCAGAGCATAAGTATACGTATATCATTTAATTTTTCTATTATAGTATGTTTATACCAACGAACGGCGAATACAATGCTAAATGTCCTCTTTAAAATTATGGAATTTATTTTGATGAGGCGGCTCAACCCCAAGCTGAAAGAAAGCTGCAACTGACCAGACGATGGACCCTGTTAAATGAAGCTTATCGACAGGCATTTCTGGGCGGTGCTAAATGAATTATCGGAAGGATTCTAACATATTTAATTACCACCAACTAAAGAGGGAGACTCACTTAGCGAACGTTGTTTCCATTCATTATTTAAATCCGTTAATCACATTAAATTTATTCTCAGAGTATACATCGCAAAGTTCTGGAGTTTGTTTTTTGTTCTGTTTTGTGTTGATTTGTTATCACTGAATATAACTTGGCTTGTACATGGTGGTACCATATATGGCTCGCCTGATTAACATTAGAGAGCTTTGGGCTAACACACTGGTGGTTTCACGGTAGTACTATATCTATCGGGTGTGTGAGGCCGCGTTCGGAGCACTGCACGTACACGTCGCTGCCACAACCCCGTGAACCCGCGTCCGGAGACACCTGACAGAGCAAAGCACCGGAAGAGACACCCAGGGCAAAACATAGCAGAGCGCCGGAAGGGACACCCAGGGCAAACTCTAGCAGAGCGCCGGAAGAGATACGCCAACAGACCTTGACGGAGCAGTAGCGGGATACGCCGAGCCGTTACCAAACCGCAGAACGTCCCCTGAGCCGCGTCATAGCTAGCTGAGAGAAGTTAAACGCTTTAGGTTTGAGAAAACAACAAATAAAGAAATAAAATAAGATTTGTAAGAAGGGCCGAAACTATAAATTTATTATAGGTGAAATCTGGACACGGCGAGTATAACGCCAGCGCTGTGGAAGAAGCAGCCACCCGGCAGGCAAAACGCTTAATTATGAGTTATGTAACAAAAATTTAAAAAAGGTATAGTTTAAATAGTACCGATTTAAATCATTTACGCAGTACGCTTTGCGTGATGGGGAAGTGAACATGTGGCACCAACGGCTTACCACTTATCACTTTTCCTTACTATGTTGCCCGCACAAAGCAAAGCCAATAAATTGGCTATCTTAAAAAGTATTAAGTAAAAGAAGTAAGTCCGTCTTAACTATCATATCGTATGTTTATATAAATAATTATAGTTCTCTACATTTTAGGATTATTTATTTGGATCTTTCCAAAATAATTCTGTAACAAAAACACAGAAACCACATTGCATTAATTGAATCATTTTCGTACCGATTAACAAATTGGTAACAGTAACCTTAGGGGCGTCTATGTTTGTTGAAAAATTGTGTGGCAATATTTTGCGTAAATTCCGGCCAACAAACAGTTTAATCCATCAATTCGTTTATCACGGCATTTGGCACTCGATGGATTACTCTACATAGCGCTAATTCTGGACCCCATGCATTTTACCATGCCATTATTATAGTTCGCTGCAATTTTTAATAAAATTCTTTCAATTTGACTACGAGATAGCTGTAATTTTTCTACTGTAAATTGTAGTTCATTTGTTCTTTTATGACACGCCTTTTATTATTTGCAGATTGTCCTCGTCTAAATAAAAAAATAAAAAATAGTTCGAATCGATGCATATTTTGTGTCAATATTTTATCGAATAACGTGTTATAGCACTGAATAATTCATTCAGACTAAATAAATGTAACTTATCACTGGTATGATAGGTAAAATTATTTTTAGCAAAATATTGCTAAGGTTAGCAAACTGAAAAATTACAAGTGATAAATAAAAATTTTTGGTGCAACGAAATGCTAATAAATTTT
>NW_016205883.1:0-2156 GCF_001687245.7 Rhagoletis zephyria
CTGGCATACGCAGCAGGTGTAAATTTCTGGCCCTGGGTTAGACTCTATAGCAGAGCAGAAAGGTACGGAGAAGATGCAGCCCTNGCAGGCGTCTCTGGCATACGCAGCAGGTGTAAATTTCTGGCCCTGGGTTAGACTCTATAGCAGAGCAGAAAGGTACGGAGAAGATGCAGCCCTTGAATCGAGCAACGTTTGATGGATTTCGCCGACCTAAACGGGGTTAGATCGCCGAAACAACAGCCCTTGGTCGGGTAAAACCCGAGTCATTCCGGTACGTAGAACCGGCTGTCGTGGGAATGATATGTATTGCTCTTTCGGAGTATGCGCTTTGCGTAGTTGGAGAGTTGTTTCACTTTCATTTCAACACATTTTTTTTTAAGAAAAATACTGATAATAATAAAATTCTTCACAAAAACAGGGTTGAAATCTTGAAATTCCTGACGGTATTTTGTTTGTAAGTCAAATATGAGTGGCATTGTGCTACTATGATAGCGCGACCGAGTAATCATAGCCAACTTATGTACAGTAGTCGAAAAATTATAGCCGCACCAAATTGTGACAAGTTTTAATATATTATTTTTGTTGTTATTTAATTTCGGTTAGTGTTTTATAGTTCGTTCTTTACCAACATCCGTATATATACAAGTTTAAAGGCAGTGCCACACGATTGGGTATTTGCCAAAATTTGGTGTAAATCGTATCCCAATTGTGTGAACACCCAAACTATTTTTCACTATCCCAATCACGAAAATTTATTTACTGGAATTTTTCAATAGAACATCGCTGTATTGTGCCAATCTTTTTACAACAAAAAAAAAATTTTCACATTTTTTTTAACAATAGCCCAATATAAAAATTTACAAATTTGTACACTGCCTTAAAAATGTATGCCATTTAAAAAGAAAATTCTACAAATTTTCGTTAAAATTTCGAGTTTTTTAATTAAATTCTGAGTATGCAGTTTTGTAGCCCATTGAATTTTAGAAGAATAAAGTACAAGTTTCAAATGGCTAAAAATGTCGATTGATTTTTTAGAATTTTTAAAAGTTCGAAATTTGTACGAAAGTTTGTTGATTTTTTTTTTTAATATTTCAAACAGCGTTATGTGATTTTATAATAGTGAGCCATAAATTAAAAAAAAGTCTTCAACAACAAGTAACATCCAAATTGTATATTTCTCGTTATTATCTGAAAATTTGGATAAACAAGAGCCTAATAACATTAAAAAACAAAATCGCAGTGTGGTAGTTTTTGCAAATTTTATATATAAAAATTTAATATAGCGAGTTTTGAAACAGTAACTTTTAGCTATCTTTTTAAGCTTTTCGCTTTCTCTCTTCCATGAAGATTGGTCTGCTTCTTTTTTACGATGCCTTCCACTAGGCACCGAAATTACCAAGTTTTCTTGCAGTTTCCTAAGTTCATGAGAAGATGGAGACTTTTGAAAGTGTATAAATAAGTATTAAAGCGACTTTTGCAATAGTAGTTAACATTTGATGATACTTTTTCAGAAAAAAGAAAGATTTTGCACTGTATTTTTAGTGGACATGAAACTACTTTAAATACATAGCGCCTGTGCAAGTGGACTACTCAAATTATGAAACATGGATTTACACGGGCTTCGTTAAATAATGAACTATATTTTTATTTAAAAAAAATAACAAAAGTTCAATAACAATAAAAATAATACGTCCAAACTTGCCAAAAAGTGGTTCGGTTATAATTTTTTGACCACTGTATGTATTTTTTTTATATCTTTAATTGGACCTTCACATTGTACATAAAGGAAGTACATAACAAAATTAAAAAATGTATGCCTTTTTTGCCTTTTTTTAAAGTTCATTTTGCTTTTTTCAAGTTTAAGTGCCTTAAAAACGTACACCTACAGAGGTATCCATTGACTTTGACTCTGCATTTTCTGTTTAAGAGAAAATCTTTAATGACTTTTTTTAATTTTAAGGCACTGATGGGCACTGCCTTGCCCGCGGGCAAAGCTCTTTTAAGCTTTCTATACATTTTGTATAGGCGCGTGCAGAGCAAAAGCTCTCTGCGCATCGCTGTTTTAGGGCCTATTTTCCATTTGTCTAATTGCCTTAGGATAACATTGATACCTAAAGGGTGAACACACCAAAACTGCGACACTTAGAAATTACTAC
>NW_016205884.1:0-2156 GCF_001687245.7 Rhagoletis zephyria
TTTTTAGTCTAACAAAAATATTTTAAATTTACGTGAAAAATGTGTAAAACAATTTTTATGGGGACTACACATGACCTTGCATGTGTTTAAGTTATGTACAAACATATGCATTCGTAGAATTTCATGGTTCTACTAAATTCTAAACCCTTTGCATGTAAAATTATGTCTAGCGAGTTCTATAAGTGTACATAGTTAGACAAAAAAAAATGGGGGATTTTCCTCGACATCGAGAAAGTCTTCAATAATGTCCTTCCCGAATATGCTGTTAAGTAGCTCCTTAAGGTGGAAGTGCAGCAGAGAATAATGGATTTTGTTGGGCTCTTTCTCGGAAAAGATAACTTTTCTTCCATAAATAGGAGTTGGATACATAACTAAACATGTAAGCAGAGGCACTCCGAAAAAGGGAGTTCTCACTCCTCTATTAAGGNGTGCACCTGGCCGGTTGTAATGCGCCCAGGGTAAATGCGATCCAGCATTAGGTTTACCTCAGATTCGAGCATGCGAAAGTTCTGGAAACTCTGCTAAATAATCTACGCTAACTAGGTTATACGTATGACTCCACTACTCTGCTTGGACAACAAGTCCTTCATAAGAATACCAGAGAGGAACGAATGGAAAGGCGCCACAGGCCTCGATCCAGGATCGACGATTGCCTTCACAAATGTTTCCAAGCCAATCGAGTACTACAAAATCTTTATGAGTGAAGGCTTTCATTGTCCGCCGTTTCAAATGTATGTAGCTTGGTATCTACCAATCATCTTTTGCGATAAGCATGTTGCAATCCCGAGAGAAAGCCCGGATAAATCGCGTTTCTTATGTGCAATTCAATTTCTAAAGTTTTTAGCAAAAACGAAGACAGCGTAATAACCCGAAATCAATAAGGGAACCCTTCTTCAAGATCTGGGGATGTGCCTGATTCTCACTCAGTTGGCATATACATACGTTTACAGGATCCAGCCAGCTACATGACACTTCCAAAGCTTTTTGCAGCCGCACAGGTATGATGTCAACGGATCCCGGGGACTTGAAGGTATAGAACGAGTTTATCGCCCAGGACCGACGGCAATTTTCCAATAGGTCGGAGAGGGAGGAGCATCTTGTCACAACAGAGACTAGTGTATAATTTGAACTCTGCTCTGGATGACTTTCGAGCGGATGCGAGGCACATAATCTGTCGAGTATTTGCCAATGCTAATGACCTCGTACTTATGGTTAGGGATAAATTATTGAACAGCCTATATTAGCTGAGCCGAGGTTACCTTAACATTCTGAATAAGCGGGCGGCTAATCGCTGCAACTCTTTACCCTCATTATGCTGGTTTTCCAGCTGGCCTCCTAAACTTTCAAGTACTTGCACCCGGCTATAGATAAGAAGCTGCACCTTCTCCTAACACATTCCCTTAAGGAGAACTAGGTAGGGAAATCGAGACGTGAACACTTTTACGTATAGATCCAACCCCGATTGAAGGATTAGCGGAGCAGCTTTCTGACATTTGTCGGATTTTTTGTGGCAAAAAATGTTTGACGTCAAGAGCCGAGATTGACGATTTTCAAAGTACATTCTTGAAAATGAGCCCAAGCTCTTCTTACCGTCCTTCTGGCTTAATTTACAATTTCTTAAAGGTACTAGGATACGATTTCCTTCTTTATATACAAAATATTTTATTTACGCTCACTTTTTTCTACCGTCTATCAGTGATCATGATATTTACTTATAATCACTTACGATGAACGTGTGCATTTCATATTCCTTACTATCCCTACAACTTTCTATTGTTAGATTTTTGTTAAAAATGAAAAATAAAGTGCCTAATATTACTTTTCATCCTTTCGTTGTTTTATTTTTATTTCAATTTTTATTCATCACACGATGTGTTTTTGTTATGTGTTGTGGACAGCATGAAATTATTACTATTATTATTTTTTATTTATTTTTTTTTTTTGTGAAGCGACACGCTGAGCAGCAAGGCAGTAAACATTTTGTCGTCAATTTTACTGCCTGACATACTACAATGGCATAGCACTCTGCGCCCCTTTCTTGTTTGTAAATTTTGCACTTCTTTTACAGCTGCAGGCAACAAAATGCTCATAACAGCTCCATCAGTGTGAAATGTGGGCTAAGTTGCAAACACACAATTGCTTGCGTTTTTTTTTTT
>NW_016205885.1:0-2156 GCF_001687245.7 Rhagoletis zephyria
TTTTCAATTCTTCATTACTTCAGAAACCAAGTGAAAAATGTAAAAAAAATTAGACTAATTTAAATAATTAGCCAAAGGGCTGCGAGAAATAATATTTGACTTTATCTTTTGCGTTAAAGGATTCATTATCTAATAATATGCATGAAACATTTTTGCTGAACCCAGAATTTTTAACAAGAATTGGTCTTATTCGACTAGTGTGCTATGGGTCACTTGGTGGTCGATGCGCGGGCTCTTACTATTAAAATAAAAGACTAATATTTTGCGGGCTTATTGTTGACTTCATGATACAATATATTTTCACTATTTGAGAAAAATTATATTTTCGATCCGTCCTAATGTAGATATACATTATATTGTAAATTAAATAAAAGTAAGTTCTCAACTCTCGTTTAAAGCAAAAGAACGACCCGTTAAATGCTTAAACATATGAATCACTGATATGCGACTGTATGTTTTTTTGTATGCATTTTTTTTAATGTATATATGTATGTATATTGTGGAAACGTTAAACGATTGGTAGCACAAGCCAAATACAATATTTATATATTTTTGTGAGCAGCGGGCGGTTTTTAAGTTTTAATTATGCGCAACATATTAACACAGTTATTCATTCGTTTCAAATTAATCGTTCTGATTAAACAATTTTGAAATATCGGTTTAATAACATTAATGTATGATAAAGTACTTGAGTGAATATTTTTATAGCCTATGATTCCAATTATTGCAGATATAACTCAATGAATAAAGATGTGGGAACACCATATTTAATCGAAATTGCTGCATTTGACTGCCAGCAGCGGCAAAGTCGCTTCGGCCACTCATCGACTGCAATACGCACCTAAGGCATTGAGAAATTTTTCTCTGCTCAGCAGGGCTGCAAATCGGTTTTGAACCGAACCGCTGCATTTTTTATGCTTTAAACCGAAGCACGAACCGAACCGTTTTTATTTTGGACACCGAAACCAAACCGTAACCTAATCCAAAATAATACTGCCTTCTGACTTCACTTCTACAATTATGGATACCAGTTTATTAAACGGGCCAAGAAAATTTGGAAAATTTCCAGACCCAAAAACCAAACCATCTATTCCCATGCAATTCCTTTGTAAATTTCAATAAAGTGCATTGTCGAGTATATTTTTTTTCGAATTTTCGCACATATTTTACCTTAAAGTGCACTGTTTCACATTTACAAAAATGTTTTTGAATTCTTTTTAATACATTGAACCATTCGAACCGAAGCGAACCGCGGTTCAGAGATACGCAAGAACAGGTTCTTGTACCCATACAATTTCGAACTACGTCGATTTCTGGGACGTATTTGCAGCCTTGGGGCTCGCTTCTAAGGCTCAACGCTTGGATATCGAGCAGTACAAACCAAGGTCACCCGAAAGGACCATAATTTATAGTACATTCGTTAGTAGTCTGGGCTACCAGATGGCCAACAAGCCGTGGAAATGAAGTTCGGACAGTGATTTGCTGTCGACTTCGCCTTAAGGGCGATACGAAATCTTGTTTTAAACCATCACAGAGGCGTGGCCACATTGAGCCCTCGTAACGTGTTCTGACCGTTACCAGTTAGATTTGTACACACACAGAGTGGTGTTGTGTAGACATTTTTATCAAGAATGAGTTCACCTCAAAGCAAAATTTCCAAAGAACACCATATTGTGTCTATCAATATGTATAAATTTGTACAAATGCACCAATCGTTTGATTAGAACCGGATTCAAAATGAACATTTGAAAACACATTTATATGTTGTGGCTGTAGCTGTAGCTGAGTAAACAGATATACCTACTGATATTTGCCAGCTTTCAGGACAACCCGGGTTCGAATGCTATCAGACACAACACAAAGATTTTTAGTTTGTTCTTAATTACGAAAAAGCATCTGTGAACTGCAGAGCTAATTGTATTCAAACAAAAAAGTCTCCAAATATAAATCAACCAGTCCACTGTCAGACAGTAAACAACAATTATCTACCATAGCACTGTCTTACAGTGAGTTGTTGGACCAATCTTTTTCCAATGACACGCCAATGTCAAAAATTACAATTGAATCCATTGGCAGAGGAATTGTGACGGACTAGCACTGGTAGACCTATAGACTATCCGAGGGCTAATGGAGGCGAAGACTTTCGATTTTCATTT
>NW_016205886.1:0-2156 GCF_001687245.7 Rhagoletis zephyria
CCTCTTCTTCCCTCGACCCGGTCAGAAGGCGCCAGGTTCTGATCACATCACCTACCTGATGCTGAAAAAGATTAAGGAATACCTAGCAGCCCCTTTGTCGTCCCTTTTCACCAAGTGCTTCCAACTAGGCCACTTTCCTCTCTGCTGGAAAAAGTCATACCTCATGATTCTACCAAAGCCAGGCAAGAGTGACTACAACTCAACCAGCAGCTACAGGCCAATCACGCTGATTTCCTCGCTAAGCAAACTTCTTGAAAAGTTCATGCACTCATGCTTGCAGAACTACCTGGAGGAGAACTCAATCATCAGTCCCCATCAGCACGGCTTCTCCAGAGGGAAATCAACAACAACAGCACTATATAACATTGTCTCTGACATTGTTGACAACAAGAGGCACCACTGGACAGCTCTGATTGCCATTGACTTTTCGAAGGCTTTCGACTGCGCTAACTGGAACACAATAATCGAAAACCTCTGCCAATATGACGCTCCTCTCCAACTGATCAGCCTTATTCGCAGCTATTTGAAGGACAGGTCTATCTCCTTTAGATATGACAAGATCGACTACAACAAGCAGTTAACAAAAGGATGCCCCCAAGGCAGCCCTCTTTCTCCCATCCTATGGAACATACTAATAAACCCTCTACTTTGTCTCTTCAACTCTCCACGGACGCGCATTCACGCTTACGCCGACGACCTAACGATTATCTGCTCAAATGACTCGGTACATGAATTGAACCAAAATCTGCAATCAGCTTTGAGCCTAGTGGGAGAATGGTCAGCGAGGAATCACCTACAAATCAATGTCCAGAAAACTCAGCTGATACATTTCCACAATCAACCAAACATCAATCCCGTCACCTTGAACGGCGAGCCAATTAGCCGCGTCACCCAGATTAAGATTCTCGGGACAACTTTTGCAGACCACAAATTCAAACATAGACTGAACTTCAATCCGCACCTGAACGAGGTGGTCATCAAAGTCTCAAAGCTGAAAAATCTGGTACTCAATTACTGCAGAAACGTGCACGGGATAAACTCAATCAAGAGAAGGAATCTCTACAATTGCATGATACGACCAGTCATGGCCTATGGCTCTGAGGTCTGGTTGGATCATGTCTTGAAGTCGCACCTGAACAAACTCGAGTCATTCCAATATGTCCTTCTGAGAAACGCCATCAAGGCCTACCGGACCACCTCCAAAGCGTGTGTCACCTCAATCAGTGGCGTCGAGCCCATCTCCACCCACCTCCGCAACAAGCAACTCAGCTTCAGAGTCAAGCACAACATTCTGACCCTACCGCAGAACGTCTCGCTTGAGGATTCCATGAAAGAGAACTCGGCTTTGGCTTTACTCGAGGCGTACAACGAGACGAATCCCACCTTTAAGAAATTTTTCCCAACAATACAGGACATCCCCAAATATCTCAAGCCCAACTACTTCACCACCCAGTTCATTACCAATCACGGGCATTTCAATGAGTACTTGTATAGATTTGGTCACTCTCAGACTAGATTCTGCACCTGCTCAACCACCCCCCAATCCAGCGAACACCTCCTTCTTCACTGTCCTATCTACGATGATGAACGGACTCGCCTGAACATTCACCTTTTCACATCACTTCATGATTTCGTTACCAGCAAACACAACTACAAACTATTCTCATCTTTATGCAAACATATTTATCACCACATCAAATCACTTGAAACACAATCCCATTCTCAATCCTAGTCCCCTCTAACAATTTATTGTCCCCCCACAGCATACGCTGTAATGTAGTTTATTATTGATCTCATTATTCTTATTCAAACCTTTCTTTGCGAAAACATCTGCATCAGCGGATACTTCGCTTAATAAATTTCTTCTTCTTCTTCTTCCCTCGACCCGGTCCATGTGCATCGACGCTCCAATTGACGTCAGCGGTGGATGATGGCATTGTTTGCTGCCTTAACATCAGCACCAGTACCAAAGCCCTGATGGCCGCAAAACACTACTTACTCTGGGTAGTTGTCGCACCACTCTCGTGTCATCAGTAGCCAAGCTCACTACTAGTGTTGACCGCTCTTTTGTCCCCCCAAGTCGCTTTCGACTTATCGGCTTTTAACTGCTGCTGCTGCTGCTGACCAGAAAAAAAGCAGCAGCTAGCAGTTGTAGA
>NW_016205887.1:0-2156 GCF_001687245.7 Rhagoletis zephyria
TTATTTGGTTTTAAGTAGGTAAATTTCATTTGAAATAGGATTTTTTTTTTGATTTAAGACCTTTTACTCGATTTATTCAAATAATTTTAGTAAAAGGTCTTAAATATTCAGATTATTTGGTTCTAAGTAGGTAAATTTCATTTAAAATAGGATTTTTTTTGATTTAAAGGAAAAAGCAATGGCTTAGTTTTTATTTATATATCCCATTGTGTCTTTTTTAAAAATTTAGCTTTTTGTGTTTAGAACTGTAATTTTCTTTGATTCGATTACATTGTTTCATCGTAGTTTTGTTATATTTCATCAGCGTTCGGTTGAAATTTCACTGGAAAAATCGTTTCAAATAAATTGAGTAGTTGAAATGATATTATTTGATCAAAATGGACAGTAAATATCATACATAGCTTTGATGGCGTTAATTTAATTATTTATTTCTATTCTACAAAAAAGTTTGGCCCTCTGCTTAGTGTTTGAGCGAAGAGCGAAATAGGAAGGTAACATTTTTCGGTAGAACAGAGGTTGCCACAAGGTTCAATTTCTAATGGAATACTCACATACATACATATATATGTATAAAACTAAGTTGCACAATTGTGTGTATCGCTTTGACGCCGGAAATATTCAACCGATATACTGGGTTTTTCCTAATGGGTCTAAATTTATTGGGAAAGACATAGGCTATTTCCCAAATTTTAGAAGACAGATGGAGCTGTGGTCCAGCTATTTCCAACAATCGTATTTTCTGGCCGATCTAGTTCATAGTTGGAATATATATATATAAGGGTTGTCCTTAAAAATATTGAAAAAAAAACAAAAACATAAACGAAAATTTCAAAATAAAAAATATTTTTGTGGTCGCTACCAGAGTTTGAAAAAATTAAGTTCTTTTTTTAAATCGCAAAAGTTCGGCAAAATTTTGACTTTGCTCAGCTATAACTCAGCGAGTTTATGAATTTATATGAATAAGTTAAATCGACAGACTATTACTAACAAGCGGTTTTTCCAGTTTTATTCAGTCAAAAGAACTAATTAGTTGTGTGTCCCAAGCTTAGCACAACAGTACAAAAACCACGTTTGGTATAGCGAGCGAACAATATTGGCTGAAAATAAAATAAATTGAGATCTGCAGCGAGCAGAATTAACCTTAAGAAAACAGAGACATAACAAATAGAAAGCCACGAATGACAACGATAACCGTAGTAACCAATAAACATATCGATAAAATAACTAGGACGATAATCGATAAATAATTTCTCTGCCCTTTGAGCTAGAAATTTTAAATGAATTGATTAATTACCAATGTAAAGCTTAAGACTTCAAATCACCATTCCAAATGGAAGAAATTCTGAAGCATACATAAATTTTCCAATCACTTTTTTGAGAACCCTGCAAGAAATAGGAGCTTGTAATAATGCCTTACGAGAAACCTACACTTCACCCGGCGATCCTTACCACTTCCGTACCAAATTTCTCTTACTTACCCAAAGGCGAAACCGCCTTATGGAAGTAGCAATTTAGAATGTGCATTTGCTATCAGACATACTTTCGAGCCACTTTACCAAGTAAGGTATTCGGAAATGACATCGGCGGCACTTTATTTTGCAAAGTACAACGTATGGCGTCATCGAAGGTGTTCATTTTGTGCTAATAGACGACATTGGTCATGATGACAATTTTGGTACTAAAAGCTGAACGAAAACATGGATTACCTGGTAAGGTGCTTACATATTCCTTATTCTTTATATACTGTGTTATGAGTGCTGACGTCTTTATTACTCATAAAATTATTTGCTTAAATTTCATTTACATTTATGTGCGTATAAACTTATGTGCATATCTATGTATGTACATATTTATATCAAGTAGTGCAAAACTACTTACATAGTTCAAATTAACAAAGCAGCTGAAAGACAAAATGAATGCTGGAATAATGTACGTCACTGTTTACAAATACATTTTTGTTAAACATCTTAAACTAACAATCAAAAAACATATCACCAATAGTGCGTTCACAAACAAAAGACTTAAGCGGCAAACTTGCTGTAACGGCTGCTTGCTGTACATTCACTTGATTTTAATAGATTTGCATATATAAATTTTTTTCCATATCTATAGAGCGTTGAGTACTTGCATTTGAGTTTGCTTAAATTTAAGTTTGC
>NW_016205889.1:0-2156 GCF_001687245.7 Rhagoletis zephyria
TTTTCGTGATTGCAAATTCTTGCTGGCAAATTTTTTTCGGCTCGAATTTGTAACTTCTCTCCAAGAAATAGTATTCTTACTCGTGATTTATTTAAATAAAACATGTGAAATTTAATTGAAACATGTTAG
This sequence comes from Rhagoletis zephyria, assembly GCF_001687245.7. Lineage (NCBI taxonomy): Eukaryota > Metazoa > Arthropoda > Insecta > Diptera > Tephritidae > Rhagoletis > Rhagoletis zephyria. Next base: position 130 of record NW_016205889.1, read on the forward strand.
CCGTTTTTAGCCGGTTTTATTTGCCAACTTAGCCGGTTCGTCCAAAAAGTTCTGGCAACACTGGTTGTGAGGACAGAAAATTTATTATTCGTCCAGACGATATAGGCTTGGAGTACCAGTCAAGTAATATTTCGTCATTATTCCTGTGGATGAGGACGTCTTAAAAGGGAATCTTGAACTTTTCCTCTCTTTCAATAGTAAATTGCAGCTTGTTGTGGTACCGGTTTAATGTTTTCAGAATAATATCTACGTCGTTTTGTTTCACTATCGCGAAGATGTCGTCCACGTACTTAACTATGAATTGAATGTCAATGTTGTGCAGTTTCTTTAATTCCGAGATTGCATTATCTGATAAGTCGTCTATGATTATATCTGCTATAGTCGGGTAGAGGGGTATACCCATCGGCATACCAAAACTTTGTCTGTAGATTATGCTGTCGTACATAAAATAATTGTTGTCTTTAAGACAGAAGTTTAAGAGATCCAAAACTTGTTTTTGGGTATGTTTGTTCTAGACTGAATTCGACTAAATTTGCCCATTATTATTTTGATGGCTAGATATGTGGGAATGTTGGTGAATAATGACACCACGTCAAATGATATAATAAGTCCTCTTCACATATACGCACCTTCTCTAATCATTATTTCAGACTCAATGAGTTTCGTATGTTGTATTCCTCCGACGTTAAATCACCTAAGCATTTTCCAATGAATTTTGACAGACCATAACACGGGATACTTCCAGATGACGCTATTGGACGTAGAGGTAAGTTCGGTTTATGGATTTTTGGAAAACCATAGAGTCGAGGCGCAGTCGCTGCTTTAATACTTATATTTTTGTTTTTGTAGAGTTCGCCGACCAATTTATTATTCTGTTTGTGTAGTGCATTTGTTGGATCATTTTTTGCTATTATATATCGACAGCGAATGAAGAACAAATATTTCTTCAAATTTAAAAATTTAAAATTTCACTACTAAAAGTTAAAAAATTTTCTTAAAACCTGCAAAGAAATTTGGAAGAGAAATATCACTGTTTTTGTTTTTGGGAGTAGGGTGAGAGTGTCATTGATAAAATTAGAGCGAGAGAAAGTTTTTCTTACAAAACCTTTCAATATTGAATCATGGATACACACTAGAGAGCCTTAGCATATTAGAGAATAGAAAAAGAACGATGAATACAAAAGAAGACACAGATGATATTGCGGCTACTTATTTATTATGTTTGTGACAAGTAAATAAGTATGACAAGTGTACCAAACGATGCTGGTACAATGCTCTAGCATTTAAGTTTTATGTTTTAGTGTTTATATGTTTACGTGTTTATATGTTAACATATCAATGTTAAATGTTAACAAATATACGTATGTGAAAGTAAGTGTATATATTTGCTGCGTGATTAATTCAAATATTGAGAATTTATTAACTTCATGTTCAATGTATATTTTTTGTTCCTAATTGTTTGTTTGTATCTTCTTTTGTTTGTTAATTTAAAATAAAGATTGGCCCCTGAGGACGCTAAGGAGTTTAGCGAAACGTAGAGCAAAACAGTGGAGGAAAAAAACGTTGTTTTACTTGCACTAATCACAACCTAGGCCAAAGAAGCTCATCTAAATCATTAAAAAAATTTAATTTTAATAGGTAAGTAGAATAGGTAATTTTTTACAAGCTTTTATTTAACTTGAAATTTACAGCATAGTTCCAATCATGATAAAAATATAGTAAGGTAGAACCGCTGAGAATTACTTTTAAAATTCTTGCCGTTTCCAAACAATTTAATTTTTAAATTTACTCACAGACTCACACACATTTTCATTTTCAATCTCAAGCAACAACAATTGCGAACAATTTCAATTTTTTATTTTAAATTTCATATGATTTTAAAATGCTGGCAAACTTCAAAAAAAATCGTGGGCGACAAATCGAGAGAATGGTTCTACCAGAGAACGTTTATAAATGAGAAGGCGCATTTTCAGTGAGAACTAAAGGCGGGTTCACCGTTCGTGTCCGAACAACTTTTTATTTGCTCT
>NW_016205890.1:0-2156 GCF_001687245.7 Rhagoletis zephyria
AAAAATGATCGAAAAAATAAAAATCATAAAATAACGATTATTTTTGATCTAAAATATAAAAATCATAAAATAACGATTAAAAATGATCGAAAAAATAAAAATCATAAAGTAACGATCAAAAATGATCGAAAAAATAAAAATCACTGTATAACGATTAAAAATGATCAAAAAAATAAAAATCATAAAATAACGATTAAAAATAATCGAAAAAATACCAATCACAACATAACGATTAAATTTTGATTTTTATTATAAAAATCATAACGGTTACGGTCCCTGGTAAATAATTCATATTTGAATAAAACGAAATTATACATATGCACACATTCGTTAGAAAACCGAAATAATGCATGCATGCACAATTTCTGTTCAAAATGCGTATGTGAAAGACTAAGTAATGCATACATGCACAGTTTCGGTTGGAAACCGAAATAATGCATATGAGAAAATACCGAAATTATGCATATACGTATTTTCGTTTTAAAAGCGAAATAATGCATATGGAAGAAACGAAGTAAAAGACTCAAATACCAAGTTGTAAATTCCGATTATTAAAAAATTCTGCCAACGGTAGACGTAAAGTCCGTACTATTAAAGTCTATGTTATAAGATGATGGTACTCGATTTAAAATCAGTACAGTATTTACTTCAGTTTATTACTTATTATTATTATTTTATTCTATGAGTATGTCGTTTTGAATATCCACTTTCAAAAATAATGCCGCATAAATCGACCACTATTTGAATATTGCTTTAAGTCTAATTAGTTTAACAAAAAATTCACGCTCAATTGGTTGTATATCTCATGTGATTTTCGGTCCAAAATTTTGTTTAATATTATACCGAACGTGGGCTGAGAATGGCGTTTAACGCACTACCTCGAATCTTTTTATGGACCAAGTTGTTTGCTCCCGGGATGCAGCGAAGGCCTTGAATACTTGGGAGTATTACCTATATCCCCGTCGGTCCCTTCTGTCGCCGACAAGGTACGCAACAAAGATCAAGACTATCCACCCCCGAATTTACCGGAAGGCCAAAACAGACTGAGAATATTCAACCAGTTTGAGAATGTTAAACGAGATTACTTTGATACGAGTTTCAAATTTTATTGGGAATGAATACCCAAAGAAATTACAAAAATAAAGAAAAATTAATAGTTTGGTTCAATTAATATTGACCGTGTTATGTTGTTGTTGTTGTAGCGGCTACTAAGCCCCGTTCGGGGCGGTTCATCCATCAACGTTGTCTATTTCAGCTAGGGGGAGGCCCAGGAAGTCTGCTACTTCTAGCGGGGCTGTCCATAGGGACAGGGGCGTTAGCTGCGTGGGATTCTCAGGGCATGTGAAGAGGTGCCGGGAGTCATGTGGCGACTCTCCACATGCCGGGCATTGGTTGGGCACATCCTCGTTGATTCTGTTCAGGTAGCTGTTGAGCCTGCTGCAATAGCCGGAGCGAAGTTGGGCTATTGTAGTGCGGGTCTCCCGAGGCAGACAAAGTTCTGTCCCGTCCACGTCCGGTGGTTGTGTGCCTAGAACGGAATTCACAGGGCGGGAGTCTACATAACTTGAGACTGATTCCCTGTGAATGCCGTTCAGGGCCTGTCGTTAGGTTAACGGGTCCAGAGGTTGTTTAATATACGTCTGTGGCTCGCAGCGAGGAACTGCTTGCAGAGCATTATGTTATGCTCCTTTACTGGGAGCATCTGCCGTGTTATGGCAGGTCTACAGCTTCATCTACTGCGTCCTGCTAGTCCCCGGCGACCATACGGGCGCTGCGTAGTTCAGAACGTTGCTTGAACTTATACCGAAAGAAATGATCGGTTCAAAAATCTTGACCGTCCATGTGTGGTGTTACTTGATTAAAAAATTCAATTAACTTGCTTTTCAGAATTGGCGAACTGAACTGAACGAGAATGGTTATGACTGCTGATCAATGGTGTTCTCATCGCAGATCGATCACCATTCACCCCGCGGAATTAAATAATCAAAATATCCACAAAAATGTTGATTGAAAACGAGCTCCAATAAAAATCAATTAAGTTATGCCGTGTGAAGACTGAGGACGATATTGATTTACAGTGATTATGTATTCAAAAGATAATTATTTGAATCAATCTCAATGATGATTTATAATAGCGGAATTTCTAAAAGAAAAAT
>NW_016205892.1:0-2156 GCF_001687245.7 Rhagoletis zephyria
GATTTGCTTCTGTGAATTCGTTGTTTTCTTCATAGATTTAATTTAAAAACAAATATTAAAAACAAAAGTTATTAAATAAATTCGGCGCGCGTCTAGTTGTTTATTAATTCATAGTTAAATGTACATACATATGTACATATGTGTGGTTCTATGTGCCCTTGAATATTTTTGATTTGTCACTTTTAGTCACTGCAAGTTCTCATTTGCGGTATTCATAGGAGGAACTCCAATCAAACGAGAAAGCTGNGGCTAAGGTTAACATTTAGATTACGATTTAGATTAAGATTGATATTAAGATGACGCCTTCAATTGAGACTTGCCGCCCTATTCCTACAATACTGACAAAATCCATCGTATGACTATTGTCACAATTACTGCGCCCTTTTGTTGTTTCGCCGTTGTCGCGTACTCAGCAGGTAATAACAATAACAATGACAATTGTCACCATACGAGAGCTTAAAATAAATTTGCGGCATAGTTGGGGTTACCAGATGAACATTTAGCTTGATAGGACAATTGAAACAAAAAGGGGGCACATTTACTCGAGGTGAAATTCTAAAGGAGGAGCAACAATATATTTTTAAATAAAAATTATGTACATATGCACTTGTGGTAAGCTGATTAAGTTAAGTGGCATTTTTACCACTTTTGGTTATTTTTCTTTTCTTTTTTTGATTGTTTATTATTGTTTTTTTTTACAAAGGCCTAAAGCATTATTTAACAAGCACCATTAAAGTGATATTGTTTGCTACTTATCTTTAATTAGTAGTTTTTAAGCACTTTCATTTAAAATACATTCCATTCTCTAACAAAACCCATATAAACTCAACTTTTAAACTTTGTAAGACTACAAAAAAATTCAACAAATTTTCACCTAAATCTCTAACTTTTTTCTCAGAAGTGTTCGAATTTTTTTAAGTATGCAGTTTTATAGCCCATTCAATTCGAGTGCAAGTTTTGAGTGGCTAAAAATTACCTTTGTTTTTTTAGATTTTTTTTTTTGTCGCGTTTGCTTCCATATAACGAATAAACACAATTTATTTTTATATGGAAGAAACCCGTAACACCTTCGGCGAAAAAAAATTCTTAAAAATCAACGTTGATTTTTAGCTACTTGAAACTCGCTCATTTTTAGATTAAAATTGAATGGGCTATAAAACTGTGTACTCAGAAAAATCTAACACTTCTGAGAAAAAAGTTTGAAATTTAGGTGAAAAATTGTTGATTTTTTTTTTTGTAGTCTTTTACAAAGTTTAAAACTGTTTAAATGGGGGTGCTATTGTATTGGCCAATACTGTATGCACATACATACATACCTTAATTCACAAGGCCCTAACCAACAAATTTTTTATTTTACAGGAGAAGCAAAAAAAAAATTATAAAAAGAATATCAAAAACAGGTAGGCTATTTTAAAACGTGGCATGTAAATCGTTGTTTTTGGTACTAGCACTTTAAAATTTGTATTGAAAGTGTATTTTAATATATCCTACCAAAATCAGTGAAAAGTACAAACTTAATCGCTTCTTTGCTTTTCTACTGGGATCATCATAACGGTTTAAATTTCAAATTAGTGTTGCGCTGTTAGCCAAGTTGCTACCTTTAAAAGTTCATGATCAGCCAGAATGCTGCAGCCAATGTTTCATTTACCCCAGCACCCACAACCAGGTTTTATTTCCATGCTGCGTTTTAGTCTCGAAATTTCGCTTTCGACAGCAACAAAAAAAAATACAAAAAAAAAGAGTATTTAATAATTTGTTTTTTTTTTGTTATTACTGCAAATTCACATGGCTGAAAGCACGTTTGCATGCGCGGCTTTATTGTTATTGATAGTTTTTGCTTTGGTGTTGTTGGCGCAAATAAAATACGAAAAATATTCAAAACAACATAAAATTGTTGCGAAAATTTTCGAATACTTCTGCGCGCAAAAGAACTACAAACAACAAATAGAAACATTTGTATGTGTTCGAAATGCAGCGAGAGTTTTTGTTTTTTTTTGTTGCTAAAAGCACTAAAAGACAAGAACAGAAACAAAACAAGAAAACGAAACGAAACAAGCACCTAATGAATAAACACAACATAGCAAATAGCAACTCCAACCACATCTGTACAACAACAAACTGAAGGTAGCATTCAAATAACGAAAAGGCATTAAAAT
>NW_016205893.1:0-2156 GCF_001687245.7 Rhagoletis zephyria
TATTGGTCATAACGTTTTTTTAATAAAATTTGCGGATATACTTTACCGACGTTTTTATATACATACTTATAAGTAGATACAGTGACTCAAACAAATGACCACGTGTTTTTTTTTAAATATTCGCAATATTTTTCCAGTTAATNCTCCAGCAATTACTGCCGACAGAAAAGCACAGTTATTATCCACCACAAAAAGATTTCGCATATTGGTCATAACGTTTTTTTAATAAAATTTGCGGATATACTTTACCGACGTTTTTATATACATACTTATAAGTAGATACAGTGACTCAAACAAATGACCACGTGTTTTTTTTTAAATATTCGCAATATTTTTCCAGTTAATTTTTTTTCGTTATTTTTATATACAAATATCGTCTAAGCTTTAACCATAACCGTGTAAATCACAGTTTCTAACTTTATGCAAAATATAGGAAAACTCAACAAATTCTCATCAAAATTTCAACTCTTTATTTTGAATTTTTAGAAACTTTTTGGGTATGCAGTTTTATAGCCCATAAAATTTTAGTCTAAAGAAGTGCAAGTTTCAAAAAATCGCGTTGATTTTTTAGACTTTTTTTTGGATGCTATTTTTTCGGGTTTTTTAATATAACAAGCGTAGTTTACAAAAACCTGCGTTGTACTTTGGAATTTTGTTGCTGGCGGCGTTTTATTTCATAAGAAATTCATAATTATAGGAAAAAAGTGCGAAAATTTCTTACAAAAAAAATTTTCAAAAATCAACGTGACTTTTTAACCATTTGAAACTTGTATTTCATTGGACTAAAATTGTATGTTCTATAAAACTGCATTTTCTAAAAATTCTAAATAAAAAGTTGAAATTTTGTTGAAGATTTGTTGAATTTTTCTAAATTTTGTACTAGCTTTGAAATTGTGATTTACACGGTTTTGGTTAAAGCTTATATGATATTTTTATATAAAAATACCAAAAAGGTTTACCTCGAAAAACAATACGAATATTTGAAGAAAATCAACACGTGGTCATTTGTTTGAATCACTGTTTATTTTTGCAATAATAACTTACAAAATCAACCTGAGCGCCTACAAAATACGTCTGATGCAATAAAAATTGTGAAAAATATAATTTTAATGTGAAATCATTTTGCTTTAAATCGCCTCATCCCCCAACATACACACACACACATACACACATCTGTTGTGTGTGTGCTTACGGCAAGTGTGCTTGCAACATAAATTTTGTTATGCGTTTTTTTCATTTTATTAATGCCTACTTACCTTATTTTTCATTTTCCAATGCCTTGTATGAATAAATAAGTTGAATGAAATATAAAAAGTACTATTGCAGAAAAGATAAATGGCAGTTGTAAAGCGAAAGTTGTAAAAAAAGCAAAATTCTTAAAAACGGTAATTGCAAAGCAGCGAAAAGAAAATTTGTAAAATGGATTTCGCATTTAATTTTTACTTTATTTATTTTTTATTTTTTGTACTGAAGTAAGAAGTATGAGTACATTGTGTGCTTGCTGTTTGCGCAATTTAAATTAAAAGTACGCCAAGTGATAATAAAAATTCCACGACAGTGTTGTTGCTTTTTATGACAGTTGAATTGTTAGGAAAATGGAACTTTTGCACTTTAGGTGAGTTTTGCAAGGTGGCAGGGGAGGAGGAGGGCGATAAGCGCCAGTGCCTTGGGTAAGCGCAGTTGAGGGATGCTATTTAAAGAAATTTTGAAATGCTATGCATTTTATTAGTTTGCGATAATAAAACGTTTTGAAAAGTCATCAAGTGCAACAAAAGTGTGATAATAAATAATGCAGACAAATGCATACATATCTACTTGTAGGTGAATAGTACAAGACCTGCAGGAAATTGAATAGAGGTAGTCAGAGTGGCCAGAAATGTATCAAGCCACACAATCAGTCTTTTTTATTTCTAATACATTACTTAATGGAAATGTCCAATATGTACAGAAACACGGTTAAGTGCCAAATTTGAAGTTAGTTGCGCAAGTAAGTAATTCCCATCAATGCTACTGAGAAAGTCTTGACAGAACGCAGGTGCAGATAGGTCCTACTGAATTTGGTTTTACATTGTGTTCGTGGACGTTCTTGCTTTCGTCGTCCAGCCATGGGCAGGTCTTTCTTGCGGTCAGGGCTCGATATATCCATATCGTTAAAA
>NW_016205894.1:0-2156 GCF_001687245.7 Rhagoletis zephyria
AACTCCACCCGCCGCTACCGCCCGGGCACCATTGCGCTGCGCGAGATTCGCCGCTACCAGAACTCGACGCACCTGCTCGTGCCCAAGCTGCCTTTCCAGCGACTGGTGCGCGAGATCACCCTCGGCTACAAGACGGACATGCGCTACCAGGTGATGATTGCTCATTGAAAGTACCGATTTGTTTAGAATACATTTCACTTATTCCACCCATTCTTCTTCTTCTTCTTCCTATTTCAGGTGGTCGCTCTGGAGGCGCTGCACGAGGCCGCCGAGGCCTTCCTCATCAACCTCTTTGAGGATGCAAACTTGTGCGCAATCCACGCTCGTCGGGTCACCATCATGCCCCGGGATATTACCCTTGCTCGGCGAATTCGAGGAGAGCCCGGCGTTTCTTACAATAACAACTGTCGCTCTGGAAATTGAGCCAGCCTCAACTTTTAATTAATCACCGACTACTCACTATTTTGACTATTTTTGCCCAGTGAATATTTACTTTTTTTCGAAAAGTTTACGTTCATATTTTATATTATAATATAATCCTCACATCTTTTATCCCAATTATTAATCAAATAAAAAAATCATTTGTGCTTTGGCACTAAAAAACATAATTTAACAGCAATTATAATCTTATATTTGCAAATGATTTTGTAGACATTTTATCATAATCATATTCAACATNCTTATTCCACCCATTCTTCTTCTTCTTCTTCCTATTTCAGGTGGTCGCTCTGGAGGCGCTGCACGAGGCCGCCGAGGCCTTCCTCATCAACCTCTTTGAGGATGCAAACTTGTGCGCAATCCACGCTCGTCGGGTCACCATCATGCCCCGGGATATTACCCTTGCTCGGCGAATTCGAGGAGAGCCCGGCGTTTCTTACAATAACAACTGTCGCTCTGGAAATTGAGCCAGCCTCAACTTTTAATTAATCACCGACTACTCACTATTTTGACTATTTTTGCCCAGTGAATATTTACTTTTTTTCGAAAAGTTTACGTTCATATTTTATATTATAATATAATCCTCACATCTTTTATCCCAATTATTAATCAAATAAAAAAATCATTTGTGCTTTGGCACTAAAAAACATAATTTAACAGCAATTATAATCTTATATTTGCAAATGATTTTGTAGACATTTTATCATAATCATATTCAACATAAACAATATGTTCAGCTCATTTATCCACATTTCCAATTTATACAATCAATGTTTTACTCACAGTAAACATCTTATAACAATTAATCATAACCCATAACACCACAAACACAATAAATCTTAAAAAGTTATTTTTTAAATGGTCTGTTTAAATCCAGTCAGTTTAGAGAGCCCGCCTGGTTGGTTACTTTTCTCATTTATATTTTGGGCTTTTTATTAGTTCAACCCATGATCAGAAAACCGGAAGATAACATCATCAAACGTACAAACAAATGAAACACTGAACCGCTAATTAACCGTTTTTAAAATGTTAGTTTTGCATTTTTTACTGTCTACTCTCTGTTTCACTCTGCGGTCTACGGGTACATCGAAAAGATGTCACTCTCCCTTCGCCTGGCCGATTTTTGCCTGTGGTGAACGTGGAAAAGTTTAATGCGAATGGCAGAGAAGAAGGCCGTCCAGAGAGCGGTCCTTGGTTTGCCCCAGAGGCCGCCGCGAGCTCCACCACCTCCACCAGCAGCTTTTTTGTTTCGATTCTTCAGCGCGGCTGCAGCGGCAGCATTTGCACCAGCGCCATTAGCACGAGCAAGGTTTCCGCCTCGGTCGGCAAAGTCGGGGTTGCTTAGAAAAACAAAAAAAATTAAAACTTTGACTTCATTAACTTTTTCTTTTTACCCCGTCTTATTGTTGATTGCACTGAAGGCGTCCACCACGTCAAGAAAACGGCGCTTCTCCGAGCGACTAAAGTTGAGATCGTCAATCATGTCATCGGCGGCGAGGAACATGTCAACGCCGCCGATGAAGATGTCTTCGGCGTCGTACTCGATGATCAGGTCGCGTACCGCCTGCTTGTCCAGGAACTTCTCGATGCCCTTGTGGATGAAGACGTTCAGCTCGTAGACCTTGCTGCTGATGCCGTCCTTCTTGTGGCGGGCAGTGCGCCAGTAGTCGGTGGGCGAGGGCGAGCGGTTGAGGCGGTGGTGGGAGAGGGCGTTCGAG
>NW_016205895.1:0-1348 GCF_001687245.7 Rhagoletis zephyria
TGATGCCGGTGATGTGGAGGCCGTCCTTTGGGTCCAGCACCAGACTGGTCAGGTCGAGGTAGGAGCCGCTGGCAGAGAGCAGTTGGCTGATGTTCCACACGCAGTTGCCGGTGGCTTTCAGGTCGGTGACGCTGAGCACGTTGTAGAAATTGCTTTTTCCAGTGGGAATATCGATCACCTGCTTGGCGGTCGGGTCGCAGGGGGTTTCTGCGGATTCTAGAATCACAAATGGTGTCATTAGCATCATCAACATTATCAGTGCAAGAGTTTACCGGCGGACACGGCGAGTGCTAATCCGATGGCAAGTGCCAAAAAGTACGGCACTTTTTGGTGCCAATGCATCTTCATCGATGACTTGTGTGCAGGAATTGATTCTTCTCACCAGAAAGTTGATCTTCTTCTCCTTCTTCTTCGTCGTCGGTGACAGCTCTCGCAATGAGTGTCTGCTTGTCTGGTGGCGGATGATAAGCTGACCAGGAATGCGTGCGTGGTGCCTAGACGATTCACAGCGGTGGTGATCGTGGCGGTGGTGATGGTGACAAACCAAGAGAGGAGAAAGAGAAAGAGAAACACAAACAGCGGTGGCGGCTCAGCGAGGGGGTCGACTGAAGCGACAGTGCCTGGNGGCCACTTTGTCCTCATCTAGTGACGGCAAATTTAACTGCTCAATTTTGAAAACGATATTCTCTACTTTCAATTTATTTTTACCAAAAATCTAAACATTTTCTCTCAGTGCACTACTAAAAACACCAAATTCATTTAAAAATCAAAACGTTTTTTATGCTGAGCTGTACAGGAAGTGACGAGCCTAAAGTAATGATTTGGTGTTTTACAAAAAAGAGTGCTTTTGTGTGAATCAGCACATTAGTTTTGTTGTCAATTTTCTAAATTCGAATTTAGAATAGTTTTTGCTCAAATGTACAGCTGTGCTATAACTACGTGCAAAAATAGGCTTTTGAAAACAGTTTCAAGTTTAGTGATTGTTTTTTCCAGACAACTTTTCCAAACTAGACAAGAGCAGACCAGTCAACCAATGCAACCAGTGAAGAAGGTGCAGCTGGCATCGAATGACGTCAAGCTGCTGGCGATGAAGGGCTTCACCATTGGCGATGCACTCAACAGGTAACAACCTTACTTTCTCTACCAAATCTAAATCTTAAATTCTCGTTTCCAGCGGTTCTTTTGCCTGTGTCTGCAAGGCCACCTACAAAGGCAAGCCGGCGGCTGTGAAGGTGATCGACCTGGAGAAGACCTCCGATGACTACCGCCTCAAGTTTCTGCCCCGTGAGCTGTACACCATCAAGAAGCTGAAGCACCGTTTTCTCATTCAAGTCATCGACATCTACGT
>NW_016205895.1:1486-2156 GCF_001687245.7 Rhagoletis zephyria
AGTGTTCATGGAGTTGGCTGACGGCGGCGACTTTCTCGATCTGCTCGACGTCACAAAGGCGTTGCCTGAGGTAAAAAATTGATCCTTTTAGAGTCCATCTTTTGTTAACAACTTTATCATCTGTTTTTTCAGAGCAAAGCTCGCTACTACTACACCCAGTTTGGCTCGGCGCTGCAGTACATGCACTCCATCGTAAGTGTCAAAAGTATAAGAATTGAAAACTAATCAATTTTTATCTTTTTAGGGCTTTGCCCACCGTGACATCAAGTGCGAGAATATTCTGCTGAACAAGGCGCACACCAAGGCGATGCTCACCGACTTTGGCTTCACCCGCTCCTGCTTTGAGCGCCACACTGGTCGCCGCCAGCTGAGTGACACCTACTGCGGCTCAAAGGCGTACCTCAGTCCGGAGGTGCTCAAAGGGGAGAAGTACGCCCCTCTTATCAGCGACTGCTGTAAGTGGCAAAAAGCTTAATTTATCAACAAATCATAATTTTGATAATTTTATCATCAATTTCCCTCTAGGGTCTATGNACTGCTGGCCGACCAGTTGGCTCATAATTACAAGTAATGCAAAAACTGTTTTTAAAAATCTTGATTAATCTTTGCCATTATTTCCGCTTTTAGAATGTCCACCAGCCTGAGCAGCTCCTGTAAGCGCCTGATTGAG
>NW_016205896.1:0-2156 GCF_001687245.7 Rhagoletis zephyria
ATAGAAAACTTCTTCGTACCTGCATTGGTGAGCCACCATTGTCTACCTTATCGATACCGTCGCTGGGAGCGCCACCACCCAGCAGTGTGTTGATGATCTTTAAGCCTAAAAATGTGATAAAGTATGTACATATGTTAGATTAGATCAACTTTATTCATATTTTTTCTGTTTCCTCAACACTTACCCATCGAAATTACATTGGCCCAGGGTGATCCGCCGAAACCGACTGAGTTATCCACATCGTCCGATTTGGTGGGCGCGTTTGCTGGTCCANTTATCTGATTGACTACGTCGCCTTCATCCTCCACATCGTCCAGCGCCACTTTCTTCGAAGCGTTCGGTTTCACGGCATACTTGCGGCCAGAGAACTCTTCCGCCGGTCGATAAACGGGCGATTGCTGCTGCTGTGACTGTTGTACTTGCTGCAAACGCTGACGCTGGTAAACTTCATTTTGAGGGTAAGCGTAAGTGAGGAGTAGGCAATTAGTGGCAACTATGGACAATAGCAAGTAAGCGTGCAGCTTTCGTTCATTCAACATACTGCAAAAGGCAAAAGAAAAAAATTGTTACAACTTAGAAAAACAGAAAGGCATAATAAGTACAAAGAAAATGTGTAGTTTTCATTTAAATCCCCCGCGACATATTTTTGTACGCAGACTCGTACCCTTACGTTTGGATTTTAAATACCCTAAAGCTTTCTATTAAAATTAAGATTACTAAAATACTGAGACATACACATTAGGGTGTGCTTTTTTGGCGACTATTTTCTTTTACCACTATCTCGTAAATAGCCAGAGCTCCAGAAAAATTTCAATTTCCTACAAAAAAGCTTTAGAACACTAAATCTCTAACATCGTTCACTCATTTCAGCCTAGAGTCCTACCCTAACTAAATATGTTTCTATGAACAGTTGATTTGATTATAAATAGTTACATTATTTGGTTATAGTTACCAAATCGTGCTCGCATATACTTAAATGTACATACATACATACCTTGCTCCTTTACTTTTTTGGACTTCTGCCCTTTAAACAATTTTCTGAGTCTGAAATTAGTATTTCTTTCGTCATAGATATGAGTCTGAGACCAGTCAATTAGACTGACTCTTTTCGGACTCTTTTGGTGTCATAAGTTCTGAGTTGAACAAAACTAATAAAGTTCACGTAGAAGTAGAAGTTTATTAATAATCAGAACTATAAAGAATATTTGTTTTTAAGACTCAGAAAACGTCATATTGCAGACCCTAATATGACCCCTAACTTGGGCTCATATTGGCGTGCCCTTCTAAGAATATGAGAATATGAGAATATGTACTTTCTGACTTTTTCTTTGACCTCATAATGAGGGTTACGACTCAGAATTCTGAGACTTTTCTGACTCTAAAATGAGTGCGAATGTTTATAGGGTACAAATATCTTGGGTTTTCAAAGACACAAAAGCTCTGATGCAGTACTCCATGAACAGGTTTTTACACGAACTTGCAGGAAGTTACAGGAAAAATGATCCCGTAAACCAAAATCCGGTAAATGAGAGCGCTTTTTTGAGAGTTGTGTAGAGAATGAAATTGCAAGATTTTACCCGAACCTTTTCTTCTGGTAAAATTTTGAAAAGTTTCAACCGATCACTCACTGGTTGACGTTTTTACAGGAAAAACGCTTTTTTTGTTCCCGTGTTTTTTGTTGATACTTACTTTTTACTCTCACTTCAGAGACTAATTTTGCTGTTTGACATTTTTACAGGATTTCACATGAAAAGTTTGTGGATCAGAGCTAAAGTATGAAAAATATTTATTTTCGAGTGTGCGTATTATGAAGGTAATGTTTATTTTCATATTAATTAAAAATTACTGAACCGCCATGCAAGCTTTGCAGAGTTTGTGGGGAAGATTCTTTTGATATGCCCCGTCGCTGCACGAGGCTTTTATACATTTTCAATAGTGTGACCAATTTGAAGTATTTTATCTTATTTTTCACAAGTAGACATATGGCACTAATCCTTGATAGGCGCATGTATGGTCTACATATATACATATGTATGTATGTATAAATAAGTTTGTAAATAAGTACATATGTATATGGTTTCCATGCTGTTATGTGCGCACTTAATGGTAGTTAAATTCTTCTTAGCTATCTCCACAAATCGAGTTGCATCCACTTG
>NW_016205897.1:0-2156 GCF_001687245.7 Rhagoletis zephyria
AAGGTAGCGAAAAAAGCGAGTTTCAAAAAAGTTTCCTGTTATGGAGGTACTATGGTTGGCTACTGTTTTCACGACTCTGATTATGCCATATCACAGGTACACCCCAAAGCGTATACTTTTAAATTATCAAATGACTGCCTTGAAGCAACTCTTTCTGGATCCTGTTACGCGCGAATAAGGACAGTAAAATTATGTATCAAAGATGTGTTTGCTTGCGACAAAATTTTACACCAGCTTATGCTATGCAATGCCTGTTAAGCAGTTAACAGCTGTAAGTCAACAGAATGTAAATACGAAGACGAAGGTGAATCCAAGTACGACAGCGACTGCGACGAGAAATACGATGACGATGATGATTTCGATTACGTTCACGATTACAACTACGATAACGATTGTTGTTAAGATTAAGGTTCGATTTTCATAAATGATGTCGATTACAATTTCTGAAACAATCGATTATTTTTAATAACACTTATCAAATAATAACACTTATGAAAGGGTTATAAAACCGGTAAAAATTTTCTAATAGTACCAATAATATCGGGAAATATGTCATTAGGATTCGTTTATTACCACTTAAGATAACCAACTCAATTAAGCTAAAGCCAACAATTATATCGTTAACTATATAAATGTATCAATGGCAGTATTCCTAAATACATATGTAGTTATGTACATATATCGACGATTCGATAACAATAACCAAAGCCGTAGGAGTACCAATCTGAATTAAAATATATACTTAAAGTATTAGGGATTTGCTGATAACTTTCTAATAGCATAAAAAGTGAAATTTGTTTTAATATTCGATTATTATCAGTAACAATTGGCAAATCAATAACGGTAAAGACTATAACAATGCCGGCAACTGCAATATACATGTATCGATAAAATATCGATAAGGATACAAAAACAAAACAATAATAAAAATAAATCAATAGGTATGAATTCATAAGTATTTATACTAGAGGGATTAAAAATTCGTTTAACATCACTTGCATTCGCCATATTTTTCATAATTTCTTTAGTAGTCGATTATTTCTGATAAGAAAAACCAAATCAATTTTACATATTCACACACTAATACGAAAACGATTTTCAATAGTATCAGTATTGATATTGAGAAAAATTGATTTGCATTTACTTTTATTATCGATAACAGTATCCAAATATTAAGAATAAAATGATACCAATAACAGTATATATCGACAAGTATATCAATAACCAGTAGCAAACCGATATATACATTTATTTATATTATCGATACTAATTTTTAATAATCGATTATTTTCGATAACGGAAAAAAATTATGAATTCATATTCATTCCGAATCAAGTTACTTATGAAAGTGATTACAAATTCGATACAAATCTGCTAATACCAACAGGAATATCGATTATAATTTAACCAGTAATCGATTGTTATCATTAAGTGTAACCGATTTAACAACGATAAAAATACAAGTAGTACCGATAAATTTATCGTTATCGTTAAATGTATCGATAACGATAGAAAACATGGAGCGATATACATATGTATATCGACAATCCTACTAACAACAATGTGGATATCGAAAGCGAAAAATTGTTAATCGATAAAATAATTATCGACAATAATCAAACATTTCGGTACTTACTTTTAATTCATGTATTTGTTGACAACAACAACAACAAAAACTTCTCTGACTGCTACTCAATGGCAGTGCTGAAGAAAAATTTGCTTTGCCGCCGTGTCACTCGTCCGTTATTCAAATTATTTATTGCCTTGGCCAATAAATTTCTTGCCAACGATATTCGCAAGCACTTAAATCGTTCGGTTGACACATTTTATTAGTCAACATGTTTTTTTTTCTTTTTCATTTTATTCACAAATTTTCTTTTGTCTTTGTTACGGCAGCTCGCTTAACTGTAGTTTCTCGTTGTTGATTTAAGATCAAAAAATTAATATTCGCAATTTTTGCTCATTTTTTTTTATTTTACCATAATTCATAATTTAATTGTCCTAATTTCCGTTAAGCGTTTTTATACTTAAATACATAATTCTTTATTTTTCAATTTTTTTTTCACTTCATTCGTTAGCCATTCAACATTTAAAATTGTTTAGCTGTGTTTTTGTGTGTATTCACTACGTATAGGTAGGTATAAGTGTTTACTGCT
>NW_016205898.1:0-2156 GCF_001687245.7 Rhagoletis zephyria
AAAATAGTTGCTAGTTTGCTCATGAAATAATTAAATTTTAAAGTTGGCTAAACTGTTTGCTTATCCTTGAAAGAAAAAACTGCATCCTCGATATGGTCTCTTATTTCCATATGCTTCCGTTGCATTGGTCATATAGTACAAGAGAGAGCTGAGCATAAAATCTCTGAGGTTTTGAAAGCTTGTTTACGCTTAATGGCCAGTATGCAGCTCTCAGAAAAACTGTCAAGAAAAAAATTGCTATTATTTCGTGTGTGAAATTTTGACATCTGATACTTCACAGCCTGTTGCCTCACTCCTTCCTTAAGCAATAAAAGAACGCGCATACATTTCTGTTACAAACATGGGTTTCTCTTGTTGTGCTCTTTTTCCACAAAAAATTTTGAAAATCGTTGTAGAAAAGGCAGCAAATTTCTTAAGAACTGCGTATTGCCTTAAGGAAATTTGACACAAGAAAATTTCTTAGCCATTTCTTGTACGTCATTTCGTGGGAATTTTTGCTTTTCTTGAGGCTTGTATACTCGCCTTAAAGTTGAAATCAGGCTCGTCGATAATCGCAAACCCAAAAAGGCGCCGCTTTCTAAACACAACAAGCAAACTACTACAAATTCATTCTGCTCCAACATTTACAGCAAAGTCAACGCAAGTAAAATTTTGTGTNGGCTCTTTTGTAGTCTACATTACATGGATGTATGTTAGAGAGCTACAGTACTTACTGTATACGCTGTAGTGACACAAATATTGCATTTAACTTGAACAAAATCTTTGAACGATTTAAATTTAAGCAACTTGAACTCATGTCTACTACACTCCAGTGCTGGCTTGTCCCCTATGCGCCCGAAACATCCCGCAATTTACAATACATAAATCAACCAAAGTACAATATTACTTAGAGTGTTCTACTTTCATGCTTCGTTGCTCACTTGAATGAGCAAATCTCCTCTGCCATACATATCTAGCAGTTATTTAGATACGATGACAATGCTTGTAAATATTTTAAATAGAATTAAGATTATCTGCGTCACCTGTATCTGGGTATTACAGCACTCGAGCGTGAGTACTCATGCATAAGTACGAGTACATAGATACTTACTTTGCTACAAGGATATGCAACAATACATATTTTTATTTTTTTATATTAAATAAAGCATGTCTACCATTTTTAAGTTATTTTTTTGCTATTTATATATGTACGTGCGCGTTTATTTCTTGTTGTTATCAGATAAAAGATATACACATGTATGTAGCTGTCTACTTTATTATTGTTTGCCTGTTCACTTATGTACATACATATATGTGTGTATGTTTATACTTTCTATGTATGTGTGCAGATGTGTTTATTAAGTAACTCTAGTCGTTGTTTACAGTAGCTTGTGCAAGCGTTTACCTTTATTATTGACATCCTTTGCAATTTTATTTTAATATATTCATAAGCTAAATGTAAGCTACTTTAGTTTGAAGATGTAGGAAAAAATTAACTCTGTACATTCCTTTACAGAATTTTTTGAGTGCTTAGAATTTAAGGGTCCAAACTGAGTATTTCCTTTTTCATAACAAT
Source organism: Rhagoletis zephyria (assembly GCF_001687245.7). Lineage (NCBI taxonomy): Eukaryota > Metazoa > Arthropoda > Insecta > Diptera > Tephritidae > Rhagoletis > Rhagoletis zephyria. The sequence continues at coordinate 1,556 of NW_016205898.1, forward strand.
GATTCTGCGGCCAGTCAACCAGCCTGACCATTTCGGACTCTTTTGGTGTCATAAATTTTGAGTTGAACAAAAGTAATATAGTTCACGGAGAAGTAAAGGTTTATTAAGGTTTATTGATAACACCGTGCGACAAAAACCAAAAAATTTCACAACACATGAAACAATCAAATATAGTAAAACTGCGTTTTTAGTTTTTCTCTGTGACGTCAGTATTTTTTTAAAGGACTTGGTAAATTCATAGAAATTATAATTAAAAAAAAAAACACCATTTAAAAAAATTCAGTGCAATTTAAAATAACACTATGGGTACCAAACGAAAGTTACAATTGTGTAGAATTAAAAAAAATAATAGTTTTTCGTTTCACAAGGACGCGTAGGTATTGAAAATGCGCTTTTAATTAATTTAACTTTTAAGAGCTAATAGTATTAGAACGACGAAATGTCGAGTATATTAGTTCTTTATATACATATATTTTTTTGAAAAATAAATACTGCGAATTTAAATGATATTGAAGGCAAAAGTTCAAAAATAATATTTTCAATAACAATTCCTCCTTATGCACGAACAAATTTGATATTTTTGAATTCTAGAATTTTATCC
>NW_016205899.1:0-2156 GCF_001687245.7 Rhagoletis zephyria
ATGAGTAAAGTTGCAAGGAAGGCAAGTTTCCTTCTTACTATGTGACACAATTGCACACATATCGCTCACCAAGATCTAAAGTGCGATCGACTAAAAAAAAATTTTTTTTTGCATAAATAAATGCATAGGACTTACCTCCAATGAATGCAAATATTTTTTTCTTCATCATTACATACACTAACTTATAAACTACTCTTATGCCTGTTATTGCATTAATTGCACTTAATCTGTACGATCCACAAGCAGTTATATTTCGCGATCTGAATTTTGAGTTAGCTCACTTTAGATCTACATAGGGGTGCGATATATGGGCCAATGCATAAAACCTAAGCAAATGCTTTTCTTAAAATGTCAGACCTTTAACTTGATTTGTTCAAATAAATTAAAGTGAAAGGTATGAAATTTTAAGAAAAAGCAATTGCTTAGTTCTGTGCATGCGGCCTAGTATATCGTTATGAATAGACTATAAACAACTAATTTTTAGCAAAAAACAACCGACTTCAACTCTCATATTAAAAAAATATATATATATATATATAGATATCTCATGATCCAATGATCGAAGACACTACCTTTCCGATGAATTATGGAAATCGGTTAACGTGGTCCAAAGTTATGCGGTAACATACATAAAAAAAAAATATTCCAACGAACTGATAAGTCGTTTAAAAAGGGCTGATAACAAATTTTGCATCTTTAACTCAAAAAATTGTTTGAAGTAAAACTAATTTAGCGGCCGGGGGATTTAAAAATTAGCCCCGAAAGAATGCACCTAATAATAATAATAACACGGTGCTACAAAAAAATGTAAATTACACCCTATTTCAATAGTTAATCGTCGGTTGTGATTACGATTGTTTAATTTTAATCATTAATCGTTAATCCAATTAAAAAGAAATTCTGATTAAATGGTCTAGTTTTTCCGAATTTGAAACCAAACAAAAGTTATAACGATTCTTTTATGTTTCACGCTTGTAAAAAATACATAACATAAAAAAAAATTATTTCTATAATTGTTTTTTTTAAAAGAAAGGTCAACCTCACAGGTGTTTTAAATCGGATTGCTTAAAAATTACTTGTTATAATGTTGTTTGCTATTCCTATAAAATAAACAAAAATTGTTGGTTAGGGCCATTGTGAATTAAGGTAATATGTACTCGTAGTTAACTGCCAATTGCAATGTTGAGCGTTTTCTTCCATACAAGGTACATATGTTCACATTTTTTTACTGTATGGGAGAAAATGAACAACACCGCTAACAAAAGAATAGTAAAGTAAATACTAAAATTGAATGGGCTATAAACTACATACCCGAATTATTTCTAGAAATTCCAATTAAAAAGTTTGAAATTCTGATGTCCATTTTGTGAACTTCGTCGAATTATTTTAATCTTTGAGTTATATCATTTCGTTAAAGCATGCACTTTATTTTAATAAAAAAATTAATTCAAAATAATAAACCAAATTTCGAAGTCTTGTGTTTTACGGTTTCGAAGTTATAGCTCTCCGAGGTCACTCTATAGATACCAGTTAAAGCCCCCAAACAAACAGACAGTCAAAAATTCTAAAAAATTGTCTAAATGTATTCATTGTATTCCCTGCGTCACCTTCGGTCATTATTTTACAGACATTTTCATTGTACAGACACGACTTTTCTACAGTTTTATTGTAGTATAGATGGTGTATGGAAACATCGCTTTTATCTTACAGTAAACTTTTTAGTGGGGGCAGAAACAATGATGTTTTTTTTTTTCAAATATTGTACCATGGTGCGATGTAGAAAAACACTATGGATTCAAATTAAAGATATACATTTCTGTAGAATAAAAGAAGAATACAATTTTTTGGTGCATTATGGCGAGTAGGTATTGAAAATGATATTTGAAAGTTTTACCATTGACTCTGCTTGAAATCTTGCAACATTTATTTATGTAAAAATTATATATTAGGGACCTCATATATACACACTCGACCACATTCTCGTATTTCATCCGTCTAAGTTTATAAAATTAATTAAAGGGCATTTTCGATACTTATTCGTCCTTGTGAACTACAAAGCTAAAAAATGGGGACGTCAAAGAGAAAAACTAAAAACGTGGTTTTACTATATTTGGCCCATAGCATTGATTTCTTCGTGTGTTCTGTTTTTTTTTTTT
>NW_016205900.1:0-2156 GCF_001687245.7 Rhagoletis zephyria
AAAAATAGTACCGATTTTTTTTTTTTTATGGGGAGTGATGCAGTCTAATATATATGTATGTATGTATGTATGTACAATGTACTTGTATACGTATGTATATATGGAAGTATGTATGCAATTGCTTGCAACATCAAGTTGAAATGTGGTTTTTGTGTGATTCGAAATCATTTATCAAAGCCAAACACACACATGCATGCATATGTATGTACATACATTAATCTCATAAGAGAAAACGCCATTAGGTTTTCTTTTGTCGAAAAAAGGTCACCTTCCTATATGGCAACATTATCATAGTGTAACATTTTAAAGAAAGAGCACACGCAATATGCATGTGGAGATGCTGAGAAAAGCACACAAAAACTTGAGAGCCTTGGCGCAGGGCAGAATAAATGCAAATTTTTTTCGAGAAAAGAAAACGCTATTAGTTTTTGCACATACTGCCGGCGCAGTGGTTGAGTGGCTAGAAGTGCGGACGACTAACACCCGAAAGAACATAGCTACCCACAAAACCAACTGCCATTTAGAGGTGACGTAAAACTAACGTAGCTCTTCCAAATTTGTGTGGAAACTTCAAGACGCACATCACAAATCATAGGCCAAGCTTGGCCAAGCATTAAGCAAATGTGTGCAGCGCCAATTGCCTTTTTTCCTAAAGCCTATTTCCAAAAGCTTAACTGCGGTTAAAAGCTCAGGGAAGTTCAAATAATTTCAACATGGGGTGATCGGCGAAGTTTTTTTCTGCTGCTTTTGGATGCTCTATATTTTGTTCTGTTCAGAAAACCATTTTGATTATAGGTTTTGCAGGAAACTTTTTTTCCGGTTTTTCCGGACTTCCTGTCAGCTCAACCCACTTCCAATCGAAACCGGAAGCTGGTAATACCACCGAAATGTAGAGCTTCCCGTCGTTGGTAGGTCACCCTGTATACGTGTTATTAAAGAGGCTGATCTACTTGAGTACCTAGTACCACTATCGGGCGTTTCACGGTGGAGGTTGAATTTTGCGATGGCACTGAAATTGTAAAACAAGATTTTAGTATCGTATTGCGGACAGCGTTCGTATGTTGGCTCTAGGTGCTCGTAAAATAAATATTTGGATTTCTCGTTCTATATTTCTTCGGGCGATGAACGATATCTTGATGAATCTCGCTTTGGTACGAAATGTGGTAACGGAGTAGCCGATAGTATTTGGCGACAGAGTCTCTGTTGAGCTACAAATCCAACCTCTACATTGGCAACTGTGTTAATTAGACGAAGAAGCAAGGTCCGAAGAATTTTTTTTATCTTTCCCACTCCATCGCGTTTTCCGAATGGCGGTGGCGTCATCTTTGCACAACTATCTATTGTTTATAAGCCATAAGCAGGCGACAGAATAACTTTTCACATTTTTAGGAAATTAATTAAACCAATATTTATGCTAAACGTAAATACATATGTCCATACATACGTATACGCGAATAACTAACTACCTATGTATTTGCATACTTATATACTCACTGATGAAGGTGAAAGAAAAAAATTGTCTTCTCACGAATTCTCTGGTGTGATAATCACTCACCTGCCCTGCTCCAGGAAAGTGTTAAGTCTCACTGATTGTTCCTTAAACGAACTTGAAAGTTTTGCCTTCACTGACTTGAACAGCTTTGCCGTAAGCGCTTTTTTACTTCAAGTAATTTCCAAAAATTCCATGCACGTGGATCTGACAAGCTATACATGCACATATAGACACGTTTAGGTATGTATGTATATACATATACGTATGTACGTACATATCTGTAGAATATACATACATATAGGAATGCCGTAGCTAAATATGCTTATCTGCATACTCTTCGCTGGAATTTCTTGCCCACAAGTGTAAGTATTCGCATGAGTGTATGTATGTATGCCATGCCATTAGTGCTGCGGTGCGCACATTAGAGCATCTTCTTTAGCCTCCACACCGCTATCGGTTCACTACTTTGTTTGAGTACACTGAGAAAAAAATCAACCAAAAATTGATTAACATTATTATTAATTATTAGTATTAGCAATGTTTTGGTTGATGTTTTCAACAATGTTTTGGTAATATTAGCCACTTTTTTGTTTACATTAAGCAAACTTTTGGCTTTCGATTTTTTTATACCCGAGCGCACTTGTGCACAAGGGTATTATAACTT
>NW_016205901.1:0-2156 GCF_001687245.7 Rhagoletis zephyria
TTAACCTCAACGTCCCTAAAACGGTAGTTCAGCTCTCTTCAAAAGAAGGAGGTCGATAGGAGCCTGAACCTTGTTAACGGCGCCACTGAGCTTTGCGACCACGGTACAAGCACAGACGCCACAATAACAACCTCCTCACACAGCAAACTGCGTCTGATGAGCTTGTTGTGAATGGATATTGGTCTGGTTGATTACCTATGGATGGCTAAGTACTCCACCAGAGCCACCCTCCAAGAGTACAAGAGTACCCTCGGTATGCATTGCTAGTAATTCTAGATGCCGACACCAAATCGTATGGAAGAACGAAGGCCACTAAGCAGCTACCATCTATGGAGGAAGCCCCAATAATGGCACTGTACAGGACGAAAAGGCCCCTGCCTGGATCGAGTATTGCTGAATGAAAGGCTAAAGGCCAAAATCGCTAAGGCGCCAAAGTGAAGCGGGACAACTCTTGAGCATCTAATAACAGGCGAATGTAGAAGCATAGGCGGACGACATCGTTGATCCGGACTAACAGCGCTGATCTGGTTAAAAGTATGCCTTGCCAGGGCAGTAATGTGGATTAATGAGCGGCAAGGTCGTGAGTTCGAATACCATGGCTAGTAGAATGTTAATTTATTTCTTTTTTATTCAGTCATTTACTAGTTCTATTTTTTTTTTAATATTTTTTTCAGTTAGTTGTTGTTGACTATTTTAATAAAATTAAACTCGGAAAATTTAAATTAACTTTTAGTAAAATAAAAAATGTGATTTAAAATAAAACAAATGAAAATAAAATAGAGTAAAATTAAATCAAATATTTACAATAAAGGTAATAAAAACGAAAAAAAAATTTTGGCAATCGCTCCAACTGAGGATCGAACCTGGCACCTACAGACTTGTAACACACATTTCTCACCACTCGGCTACCGCGAACGCCAAGCTCGTTTGCTTCNTGTCATCGAAAATTCCCCTGATCCGAGTTAATTCCCAAAAATTTCGTGCATTTGTTTGAAATAAGAAAATGTATGAGTTAATGCAAATAAGGGCTGCTTATGCAGATAAGCGAACCCCTTTGTCACCCGTATAAGGCTGCGACCAATAAATATCCGAAATTTACGCATCAGCTTCTCAAAAAGTAGTTGTATCCCAAACAAAAAAACTCATTGCGATTCAGGTCGAAAACTTGGTATGGGTTACACCATCGAGCCCAGCGGAAATTTTCGAGTTGATCAAACAATTAAACTCAGACATGCCGACGTTTAATTGGAGAGTATAAATTACGTTATAACGGGTTCGAGCAACAAGGTAGATCGGCTTGCTTCTTAACAACGAAAGCTTGGACATTCTAGCGAAGAACAACAACAAGACTTACTTTCGCTTCGAATGATCAACTTCAAGGTGTACTTTATATAAAATAAACACTGAGACTTCATTCAATTAACTTAGCGGCATTCGTGGAAACTGAAGAGCCACTTAAGCAAATCGTCCAATTTTCGTATGAAAATGCCGACAATGCCAGGCTTGGCTCTGAAGTCACACTTTTTTCTATACATAAGTTCAAGACCACACAAAAAAAATATTTGCGCTTTCATTTACCCATTTTAACAAGCTTTATTTATCTCTTGAAAAAGGCCTAAACGTTCAATGCTATAACTAAAAAGCTGCGCCTAAAAGCTCCCTTTAGGCTCCTCTTTTCAAAGCAGAAAATTTGATGCCCAGAAATTCTTTCCGCTCAGTGGTGCAAATCCAGAAATATAATTTCAAAAGCGTCTACATCCTGCAATTAGGAACCCATTTGATTGACTAAATGAGAGCTGATGAGATTTAGAAGAGATTTGTCGAGCCCGATGCTTGAATTTTTAGTTGCTTATTTTAAATTTTTTAGTGCACAGTGCACAGAATGCACAATTGCACAATAAAATTAATCAAATCGATACATATTTGTAGTCTGTAGACCCTTTTGCAACTCAATTTCTTGTTTTGTAGCACTATCGACCGAAGATTTCATAGAGCCAACGTTAATGTTGCGACCTAGACGAGTTATCTATTAACTAATCTAAATTTTCAATTTCATTTATAATTTTTAATCAACTTAAAAAAAAAAATTGCAACACAAATTACTTTAAAAGCTAATGAATTCATTAGCAACACTCCGCCATTACTTAATTAAATTA
>NW_016205902.1:0-2156 GCF_001687245.7 Rhagoletis zephyria
GCGAGAGATGTTTGAGGAAGATGGCAAATAAATACAACTTCGGCGACAATAAAAACAAAAACACCAACAAAAGTGGTGGTGGTGGTTTTGATTCACAAGAATCAAAGTTTTCAAGAGAAACGAACATGGAAATAGAAAAGGAGGGAAAATAGAAAAATAGGAAACGAGAAGGGCTTACCTTGGACAATTGTTTTATTGTTCAGGCTTGATGTGAAGGAGGAGGAGGAGGAAGAGGTCGCTTCTGAAGGCCTCATCGACGACTGAAGCAGCACTCCTTGCACCACGGAGGCAGTGGAGCAGAGGTAGACACAGAGGCAGTAGGAGCAAAAGGTGATCACAGCAGATAAAGTTGGTGATGATGAAGATAAAAACAAAGATGAAGAAAAAGATGGCGACCAACACCACTGGTCAGCTGGCTTTTTTAACTTGCGCTCCTTAAAGTTCACAGTACTCTTCTGCATCATCTGGAGCAGTACGGCGGGCATTTTGGTAGTAGATAGATGATGGTAAATTGGCTTCAAAAAATCAGCTCTGGGTTCTAATTCTAAGTCACAATAATGAGGTCGGTAATCAGTCGCCGCCGANGTCACAAATATCAGGTCGGTAATCAGTCGCCGCCGATGATGTTTTCGCTGCTGCTGCTGTTGTCTTTGTTATGATGACAAAGTAGAAAAAAGACAGAGGCAAAATAAAAAGAGTTATCAAATATAAATCGGCGCCAGCAAATCGAACCAGGAACAGAAAAAGAGATGTGTGTGTGTAGAGACCAGATTCCAAAATAGAACAGCAGCAGCAGCGGAGGCAATGCAAAGCAGAAGAGAAGAGACTGTGATGTGAATGAGCGGAATGCTGGAGCGTGAATGGCTGGCCGGCAAGCGAGTCACGGCACTTTTCCTCTCTCTCTCTCTCCTTTTCTCTCTCACTTTCTGGTATCGACCGAGCGGGGCAGCACATGCGCAGGCAGGCAGGCTGACTTTTCACGAAACACGCATTTTCTCTGTTGAAAATCTGGTTCTCAAATAGAGCCCACGCTTCTTCTTCTTCTTCTTCTTTTTCCTCTTCTTATTCTTCTTATTCCATCCAGAAAATTGAGTGGAGAAAAAGAGGGATAGATAAACACACTGTGTCTCTTTTTTGCACCCAGAGAAAGAAGTCAGCCTCCCCCACCTCACACTAAATGAGTCTCAGAGAGAGCCAGAACCAGAGCCAGCCAGAGCAAAGAGACAATATAAATAATATCGGACATTACCAGTGGCAAATTGCCACTTTCATTGTAACCGACACTAGCAGCAGCAGCAGCAAATACACTCTCAATCAGGAATTGGCCAATTGCCCGGCCAATTGGTCCGTCGCCGTCGTCGTCGTCAGCGGCCCAAGTGAAAAGCCAGTGGCCGTCGTCTGAAGAAAGAAAGCGACACACTTCCGTTGTATAGCAGCGGCAGCGGCGGCAGTAATAAAGTAGTAAAAAGTAAAACTAAATTATTAATAGCATCCACCAGCGAGGACTCTTGATTTGTGCCTGTGTCTGTGTCTGTGTGCCGGAACGTTTGTGAGCAAGCGAATTAGCCGCTGCCGCTGCCGTAGTGGTAATAACTTTATTATATTTGCCAGCATTTTTCATTCTTCCATNCTGTGTCTGTGTCTGTGTGCCGGAACGTTTGTGAGCAAGCGAATTAGCCGCTGCCGCTGCCGTAGTGGTAATAACTTTATTATATTTGCCAGCATTTTTCATTCTTCCATCTTTTCATTGTGTGTGGTGCACACTGGGTAAACTGTCCACTAGCTTTTTTATTCGGCTTTTTTATTTTTTATTTTTTTTGAAAACACAGAGCACTACTTTGGGGTTTGTTTCAACTTTTCAATTTTTTAGTCTTTTTGAGAAAGCAAAAGCAGCTTACAATATTGAATCGAATTATACTGAATATAAAATCGAATTCTGACACGAGAAAAAGTAGTGTGCCTGACTAATTAGAACTTTGGAAAAAGTATGTCACATTTCCGTTTGTCTGGAGTTCTATTTTTGCCTCGCACTTCACTCTCTTCAGTCATACCTTTCCTTTCCTTTCCATCATTAGGTAAGTATAATTCCAACTCCTACTCTTAATTTGGTGACCCTTCGCCTAGGGTAATTTAATTAGAGCGTTGAATTGAAAAAA
>NW_016205904.1:0-2155 GCF_001687245.7 Rhagoletis zephyria
GATTCAAAGTGAACATTTGAACACGCGTGTTTGTAACTCAGTGCGTAGAGATGCTTGCCACTACTTGTTAGCTTTCAGGAGGGTCTGGGTTCAAGTGCCGTCCGAGGCAACATGGTTATAAAATGATAAGATTTTTTTTTTTGTGTTTCCGAAAAATGAAAAACAACCTGTGAAGTGCAGAACGCAATCGTACTAAAACGAAAAAAAATCTCCAAAATTGGACTAGTCCAGGACTATATTACGGTCAGTGTTGAGTGGGCCGGTGGACCTTTTCCAATGACACGCCAATGACAAAAATGGCAGTCTGAATTCTTGCAGGGATACTATATATGCACTTTTACACATACAAATAAGTTTTCTCACAATAAATGCATGCATTGATAAATACGAATAGATATGAATGTATGTACATATGTATGTAAACGTATACCAATGCAAATAAATAGAAATGTTGAAACGCGTGTTCGCGCACGTGCCACAGAGACGCTTAGAGAAAGTTTTTAATAAAAGTAAAATGGCACCGAAGAGTCAAAAGCAGCAGCAAAGAATTACTAAATTTTTACATATGCATTCTCAGAAATATACATAATAGAGTGAGCTCTCAAGTGCATGCATACAAACATATGTACAGATGTATTTGTGTATATAAGAATACTGATGCTTCTGCAATATTTAGTCTATAGCTGAGCTGGGCAAACAATGCATAGAGGGAAATCTGCATATGCTGATACTTGAAAGAAAGTAACATGAAGCATGTTAAAATTAAAGCTAAGTAACTTCTGGCACTCGAGTACGTACAAATCGTTTTGCTTTTCCAGAAGCTGCTTAAAAGCAAACCGGAATAATAGCAGAATTGACTTAATACTTTTTAAATCGTAGTTATTATGTGTAACTTTCGAAGAAATGGTAAAGAGATTTCTTAGGAATTAAGTTAACTTTGGAAGCATACTTTTCATATAATTTGTAAATCATTGCGCAAAAAAATTGTTGACATAAATGCATATAAAATTTTTGCTAATTAGATTCACATATAGTTTTACGTATGTGTATGAGAAAATCTCACGAGTTGTTACATATATCGACAAAAACGTGTTTTGTTTGTGTGCAAAAATATTGGCATGGAATATTTTTCTACAGTATTCTTGACGAGCATACGTATATATTAATTTTTTCGTTAATGTACATGTATAAAAATTTTAGAATGAATGAGCCATAAAAATTGTGAAATTGAAATTTTTGCTTCGCAAATCATCATCTGATAATCAATGTAATTTTTTTTTTTCAATTAATGGCATACTAGTTTTATTATTCTGGATTGGTTACTTTTGGAAAGAAGAATATTTTCAATGTTTACTGTAAGAGTTTTGAACAAACTTAAATTTTTAAAGCTGCGACAGATATTCTGCATGCTGTATTTTATTTTTTTTTTGGTGGCACACTAATAAAAGCTTACAGGTGTATTGCATATGATGCCAACTTTCACTGTCTCTAACATGGACATTCTCTTTTAGAACTTCCCAAAGTTATTAAAACCAAAGGATTATGCTTTTTCCACCTAAACAAACGATTTTAGGCTAACATTGTTTAAATTATTGATTTATTTTTATTGTACTAGTTTTTTATGAAAATAAATGCATGAGGAATGCTTAAGCGTTTTCTTTTCTGACGAGAGAAGGGAGTGACACCAAAACAACTCCTGAAATTTGCTGATATTTTATCGGTTTCAGCACCTACTAACGAGCCGGGTTCCCCCATGAACAGAGAGCCGCTTTTTCGCTTAGACTTCGAAACCACATTGCAACGATTTTTTTATTAAGCGTTATCTGAGAAAACCCAGTGTTATATCCAAATGTTGAGCTTTTTATTTATATTTTCTAGAAAAAATTCTAAAAAAAAAAATTTAAAATTTTTTGGTGGACATTTGCTGAAATTCGTCGAATTTTTATAAATGTTCTACAAAGTTTGAAATTTTAAATTGCATTATTTTTTTTTAGAAAATAGCTAAATTTTCAAAAAAAAAATAATAAACATTTCTTAAACAAAGAAACCTTAAATTTTTTCTAAAAGCTCCCACCCTATTAAAATATTCGGCACCGTATATGCTGCAAAACAACATAATCATCTCAATAAATTTTTTACGCAAATTGCATTGTTT
>NW_016205905.1:0-2155 GCF_001687245.7 Rhagoletis zephyria
ATCAGCTGCTCTACTGATACTACCTGTTCAATGTACCTTGGCTGTAACTATTGCAAACGAAATAAATTCACTAATATATTTATTTGTGCACGATATCCCGACACCGATCGGAATCACTGGATCTCGTGCTAACCGCTTGCATGGCTATTTTAATTCCCAACCGTAGAGGTTAGGTTTTTGAAAATCCGTCCGATATGGCTACTATAATGTACGTACATACATACTTATGCATATATATTGCTGCTATGTACATATGTACATACATAGTTTTTTGCACTTCAACGAAATCCTAAGCATTGATTGCATTGAAGCACGTGCAGCAGCATTTAAAAGACAAAGGATATAAATGTGTATGTGCTTTTAAATCTTTATGGGCTTATTTAGATATTTGCAGCCTCTCTTTGGTCTAAGTTCGTAGAACTACGGCCGTTGCTGTTGATCGCAGCTATTTCATTGTGGCACAGAGATTCCTACTTTCGACGTGGATATAAAATTCACAGTTGGTGGCGCATAGGTATTCCAATTGGCAGAGCTGTGTGTATTTACTATGTATGTATGTATGTTTGTCTTGTGTCTGTTTATAGAGTCATTAAATAAAGAAGCACGTAAAAACAATTTTAATTTTTCATTTAATGTTCCATAGCCAACCAAAAGTGTGCGCCTACTCCAATTGGCCGGCGTACAAATGTGTACTAGTGAATCAGTTATATAGTATAGTGACTATAAATTATTATTGTGCTCACTTTTCTTATCCACAAAAATATATTGAACAGACAAGAGGTAAATAAAGGTAGTGAATGCCTGCAGGCTTGCTTTGATTTTTATTTGATTTATTTGGCTCTAAAGTGGATGACAGTGGGGTGTAAAATATTGTGGATACGCGTATACGAAATGTGGCTAATAAAGGCAATAAAGATGAAATTATTATTAGCCAATTGAAAAACAAATATGTGTACCATTAAATATTATTTGCTACTTACGAAATGACTGTTGCTGCCGCTCACCCATTTGTTTTCGGTTGTAAGGCTTAGTATAGGTTGTGGCGTATACCGAGTACATATGTAACTAGCCTGTAATTGCAGTGGTTATACCGCCTCAGGCGCAACGTGTAGCAAAAAAGTAAATAAACACAAAATGCTTTAAACTTCGAAAAATCTATGTACGTTTTTATGTAGTACATTATTACCGCTGCCAAGTGAAAAGATTGATTGCAGAAATAAGTAAAAAATCTNAAAAAAATTAAAAAAAAAAAAAAAAAAAAAAAAAAAAAAAAATCAAGTGGCCAAGAAGTTGACTGAAAAAATGCCCGAAACCAAAAAAAAAATGCCTGTGGCAAGTGGGCAATAAAAAATATAAAGAAAAAGCGAAGCGAAATACTCTCCAAATCTGTGGCATTTGTTGGCATTGAAGGCGGTCGATGAATTTGATTTATTGCGAAAAATCAGCGAAGCATCCTTGGCTAAGCATTGCCCACAGCGCTAAAGTTTGCGCCACCATCTTACATTGCCATATCAAAATCCCGATTTTTTTCCGTTCATTGCTTTAATTCTATGCGCATGCGTGTGTGTGTGTATGCATTTTACATGTGGTTACTTAACTACATTGCATTCCATTGCATAGATTTTCATTGAACTTCGCTTGAATGCCTTTCGCTATTGTAAATCAGCAGAAAAACAAGTTATTCGCATTATAGAACACTCCAACGCCAATTGAAGAAATTATTACTAACTTCAAAAGTTCAGTCGCAAGAGCAAACAGAAAGGTAAAACAGTATACATCTTACCTATGTACAGGAAGCTTTAAGATTTATTGAAATAAGAAAGCGTTTTATTGCAGCTTAACGCCCAACAATATTGGCCAGAAATGTGCTTAAATATAATAAATAGACGCTGCTGGAGACCCACCAGCCTAACGGCCAGTCGGCAGTGAATAGTTTGCGAAACAGAAAACATTAGTTTAGACACCCATTGAATTGCAACTTTTAGATCTTTGATGTGAAACTTCTTTAGTCGCGCCGGTACTGATTTGAAATTTTTATATCGATAATTGACGACGGAAATGCTTCCTAAGTGTTTGCTTTAATATTGATGCCAAGTAAAAACAAACTTAACAAGTAAGAAAGTCTAAGTTCGGGAGGAGCCGAACATTAAATACC
>NW_016205906.1:0-2155 GCF_001687245.7 Rhagoletis zephyria
GAGTAGATGCCATCTTGGAAAGAAGGGTGTAAGCGTTTTTGGAAATTTACATCGATACCGTTAATTTTTACGAAAAACTCAGGAATACTTGTTTGTTGGCCCCAAAAAATCTAAATTTTTTGTTTAATAAGTAATAATCAGCCTTATCATGAGTTTAATTTCCCCGAACCGGTTCACTTTTCACTTTTGGTGTCCATGTATTTAGGTATGGGCGGATGAAAAATTTTCGGGCGAATTTTTTTTTCGAGCGAAACTCGGAACAAGGCAGAATAATAATAGATTGGCGCTTAGACAATCTGCCTGAGTATCGCCTGAAAAAAAAAATCACCCGAAAATTTGTGATCCGCCCATAGTAAAACTATGGAAACCAANGAAAATTTTCGGGTGATTTTTTTTTTCGAGCGAAACTCGGAACAAGGCAGAATAATAATAGATTGGCGCTTACACAATCTGCCTTATCCTGAGTTTCGCCTGAAAAAAAGATTCACCCGAAAATTTGTCATCCGCCCATAGTAAAACTATGGAAACCAAGAGTGAAAAGTGAACCGGTTTGGGGAAAATAAAACTCATGATAAGGCTGAATATGTTACGTGTTTGGCCGAGGGTGATACGATTTTCGGACCGCAATGCTTAACACTGTTCGAATCTTATATGATTTATTTTTTAGAATTGAGATTAGAAGGGCATTGTTTTCATTAAATTAAGGGTTTTAGGACAATCCACTGTCAATAAGTGAAAAAAGATTTGTAAATAATTTCTTATTAACATGCAAAATAATGACGCTAGAAAAAAAAAAGCTTAAACAAAAAATTTACATAGATTTTTTCGGCCAATAACACAGTTTTCTGGAGTTTTTTCGAAAAAAAATTTAAATAGCGAAAAACGTTTAAACCCTTCTTTTCAAGATGCCGGCGATTCCACAACCCCCCTGAGACCCGCAAATCTTTTATTAACATCTCTTTAACCTACTCAATAAAAATCAAAACGGTTTATGGACCTTACCAAAAATTACCACTTTTTTGCTAATTTCACTGTACTATTTTCCTTCAAAAGCTCATATTTAACGTTGCACAGTGTAATTCAGCCAGTCGTTAATTGTTACTCAATGCTATAAGTATGTATATCCTCATACATATCTACATAAATTATGCATCATCACGCATCTACAACTCTACCCATTCAGCTATTTTTAGCCGCAGTCAAAGCTGTAAATCATAGTTAATTAATTATTTATTTATTTATTATTAACTATTAGCTATCATTTAAGATATATCCTTGTGTAGTAATACAACCTTTATTTATTTATTTATTTATTTATTTTTTCTATTTGCAGTTTGGTCTTCCATCATGCGCGAACACCCGAGTTCAACACTCGTTACCACCCGCAAACCCTTGCCAACACCACCAGATTCCTCCATCATAATCCTAACACATCAGAAGACGGCCAATACAGCAGCCCCCTCATTTGCCAACGCTGCAGCCGCCGCCTCCTCCACTACAACCAACAGCCAAAATCCACTCTTCGACAGCGATGCTGATCACAAGCACAAATTTGCCTGGGACATGGACTTCGCCTACGGTTATCCCGTCACTCAAACAACAGTCAATCAGAAGCCTCACGCCGAGACTTTTCTCAGCGGTCCGCTTGTCTTCCGCGTTCGCCCTGATGGCACTCCAGTCGAGGAAGATCAGCACAAGCCTCTGCCACGCGATGAAGATTTGGAGGCTTATCAATTGAGTAGCGCTGCGGCTGGTAGGGGGGGTGCCGCTGCCTCCACAGCAGCGCCAGCCGTCAGTGGCCAGCCTAAGCATCGCAAAATTGCTATGATCAGTGATCTTAAGCAGCAGCACTTGGCTTCGATGGCGTTGCATCGTGATTTGCAGCCACCTTACCAACAGCAACTGCGCATCCGTCGGCAGCAGCAGCAGCAACAGCAAAACGTGGCCGTAGCTGGGCGTGCGTTCCCATTTGGCGGTTACTACTACGCTCAGGGCCAAGCGTAAAAATCTATCAGTAAACGTAAACTTCAGATAGAATAGAACTGAAGTGAGAATATTTCTAAACACACAAAAAGGATAATTTCAATTAATATTCGATATGTAATTCAACTGTTCGTCGACTAGTTTTCGTTTAATGATTAATCGTCTAAAAATA
>NW_016205907.1:0-2155 GCF_001687245.7 Rhagoletis zephyria
TTTCTACACTTAACGCATACATAGGTACTAATCTACTTACATATATGGAGACATACTTTTTTACAAATGCATGTAACTGCATCTGCCCGCAGCACATTGTTGAGCAAAACGCTTATAGCCTCCGCCGCTTACCACCTTCCCTTTGACTTTTTTTGCTATGCATGCATTTGTGCTTGCATATGTATCCCTACATTTTTCACATACATACATATGAATTTCAATTACGAAAACCAAATCTCTATTTTTGTTCGTATGTACCCGAGTATGTGCGGCCACAATATTCCTGCTTTACTTGGCCATTGTCCATGAAATGTGGCTTCCGTCTGCCGGAATTCGAACACAGAGGGACACAAACGACTGGTGGCCACCAAACCACTAGGAGCACTGTCAGTTACAGGTAGTAAAAGAAAAACGAAAGCAAAAAACTGTGCTCGTATACGAAATAAATAGGTGACAAAAAATTAAAGAGCGGAAGCAGTGCTTTACAATAGCTGACAAAGCGGGAGAGGATGACAGAGGAAAGAATTGCATTGAAAAACCTGTAAATGAAGTTAGTTAAGCGCATATGTTAGATGGAATCGACCAAGAAGAAATGTTGAAACAAAGGTGAGGATAGGAGGAAAGAGGAGTAA
This sequence comes from Rhagoletis zephyria, assembly GCF_001687245.7. NCBI lineage: Eukaryota > Metazoa > Arthropoda > Insecta > Diptera > Tephritidae > Rhagoletis > Rhagoletis zephyria. The sequence goes on from NW_016205907.1 coordinate 633, forward strand.
AAGAGTTTAAATAGTATGAGCACCATATTTGAAAGTACTACATAGGCACTGTAATGGAGCGCTGTGACTAGCAGCACCTGCTGGACCAGCGAGTCAAGAATATTTTATTGAGAATGCAAAGCATTTGGTGTGGAAGAATGTGTAAATATACGAGTAGTAAAGGCGTCGGACAGTATAGGTAGGTATGCATGTATGTGCCTACATGTATGTATGTGTCTCCATTTTCATTTACTAAAGTGTGTGATGTCAGTCACGAGCAAATTCAGCCTGTAGAAAATTTTACTTGTCTCTAGAATGGTTAGAAATTTGTCTCACTGATAGGTTGGTTCACAGGCCTGAATTAATTTCAAAAAAAAAAATCCATAAATTTGAGTTACAAATCTTCCGACTGAACCTTCTGCGAGGGTGCGGACTGGAAATGGGCATCGCAGAGAAATCGCTATGTCATACGGAAATGATTCTTACGACGAACCCTTTCTCCGCGACTCATGGAAGTATGAACGAAAACAAGAAGTTTAGTAAAATGACAACAACGAAGGATGATACCGAAACCCATAAAAATGTGGAAGCGCAACCGCCCAGGCACCATTAGAATCATGCGATGCAGCGCTCCCTTACCAGCCACGATGTGGCAAACATTAGTGGAAAAAGTAGGCTTCCGAGGTTCCGGGCATTCACAATATCGGGGCAGAGAAAGATTGGTGAATTTCATGGTACTAGTGGAGGAAAACTTGGCTAGCAGCTTGAGGTCTGAAGAAAGGTCATCATCAAACGCAGTCATGACTGGACATAGGAAGGCTACTGTGAGGATCTTGAAGACGTCTAAGTTGACGCGAGAACTTTGTAGCAGAGATACAAAAGACAAGAACGATAATTTCCGATCGCCATCTGCCGGTGTTCGGCGAGCCACAGGCTGAGAAAAGGCGTAACCGATCTACTGAGGTTGCGCAAAATAATCCGAAGAGTACCAGATCGTAAACCCCTCATTTTTTTTTTTGTGAAGAAGCGGAGAACGCTACCCTTCTGTTTAGGATGAGCACCAGGCTGAAGAGCTGGCGCACAGAGCCCATTGGAAATAGGTGAAAGTGTAGATGGCTAGTGTTGCCGTCAGCGTACTTTACCGTAGAGAAGCTTTGTCTCGCTTTTTTCTTGGATTAAATATATGTGCTTTTGGAAGCGCTGTCTTGAGAGGTGAACATCTGAGCTTTCTAGCACTAAACAATGTGATCCGATTTATTGATTTTGAACGTGTGGTTTTGAAACAGTTTAAAAAGAAACACGAAAATCATGTAATCAATAAGAAACGGTAACCATATATGCAAGAATATAAGCCCTCTCAAAAATTCACTAATCACTTATTGCGAACATGAACTGCGACATCACAAATAAGTTCCTGTTTAATTACAAGCCAATAAAATTGCCTAGAGGGTTGGCTTGGCTTACGAATGAATTTGATACTATATATTTATACATAGTACACGTTATGTTCTAACTTTCCCCTTGGATTTGAGCTTATAAAATAA
>NW_016205908.1:0-2155 GCF_001687245.7 Rhagoletis zephyria
CATTTCTGCGTCTGTTGCTGTTGCCCTGCAACTTATTTTTCTTCTTCTTCTTTGTAGTCGGCGTCTCGCCACATTTTTCTTTTTTTTGCGCCGCTTTTTGCCGGGCAAAGATGTCGTCAGTGAGTTGGGTGGTGGTGGTGGTGGTTGGCAACGCCAGGTTCACATAATTTTTCCGCTGTTTTTCGTTAGATGCCTTCTTCTTTTCCTAAGTGCGCATTCAAAGTAGGTCTGCTGCTTTTTAGTTCGGGAGAGAATCATGCAAAGACTCTTTTTCTTCTTTTTTGCGGGGGATTCTTTTTTCTCTTTCTTCTGGGCTTATTTTTGGGCGAGTGAGCGAGTGCACCTCGTGCTTCTTTTCTGCCGAGAATTCCAATTAATCAGTGCTGCTTAGTTGGCTGGTGCGCTGTTTTCTCTATGTCTCTGTCTGTGGTTGTGTTATGCCACCGACGTCGGGTGGCGGCTAATCGGGTGTATCACCGCCACCAACATCTCATTTAGCCTTTTCTTGTAATTGTATTCAGCCGCCTTTCTTCCATTTTTTTCAGGTGGCAGGTAGGTAGATGGCCCTTTTTGCCGGTCTCCCTCTCTCATCATTTTGGACCGCCTCGACCCCTCATCATTAAACTTTGATCAGGCCATTTGACACGCAACGTGAACTCTATCTCTCGTTCTTCCAACGCCCGAACTCTCTTTTCTCCTTGTTGATTTTCCTCTTTTTTTGCCGACTACTCCCAGGCGGACATTGAAAAGGAGGCGACCACCACACTAGGCTCACCTTGCAATTGATCCAAATTAGATTTGACAGGGTAGCGGTGGCATCAGCTCCGGGCAGTGACTTTCTTCCGTTTGCTATCTTTTGCCTTGTCACGATTTAGCAGCAATGGCAGGCTTAGTTGTCGGAGTGTGTGTGAGGTGTACGGCAAAGCTTGGCTTTTTTGTTTTTTCTTCTTTGAAAGAACGGGAGAGAACCAGTCTCTGCTTTTCGGCTGACGGCAGAAATACCTGCTGCTGCTATTGCCGTCGTTGCTGCCGTTGCTGTCGTCATCGTTTAACGCAAAGTAAATTATGTGAACTTAATTTGCGTGCTCGCTCGCTCAAAATTCGTGTGGCGATTTGCGGGCATTCAAATAAAGAGAGAGGATCCTGCCGCCTAGGCCAGTTCAGAATAGCTCAGCATTTTGTAATTGACTCATCAGTAATCCAGGGCGGATTACTGTCAGAAAGGCTGATGTGCTGGGCTGATGTGGACGGACTGGGACTGGGCGACAGGCGAAGTGTGAAGAGTGGATGATGCCCCAGCTTCACTTAATTAAAGTGCCATCCAATTGACTTTTGTTGCCCGTCTAGCTGTACACTATCTTTTGATTAGCGATTCAGCAGGCTGCTAGCAAACACTGCTGGCGAGCAGTTTCAGGTCGTTTTTCGGTTGTGGTTAATTTGTCTCTTTCTCTTGCGGAATTTTCCCTCGTCAGAGGTTTCAATTACCCTGTCACTTTATGTGCTTCTCTCTCTCCCGCATGTCAGAGCATGAAAGTGTGTGGTAATCAGCAATTTCTGCGGTGGTGATGCAAGCAAGAAAGCAAGTGATCGTGAGTCACTTCAGCGGTGGCAACGGAAAGGATCTCCACGATTACCACCGCTTGCAGCAGTAATTTTGGCATTTNATTTTCCCTCGTCAGAGGTTTCAATTACCCTGTCACTTTATGTGCTTCTCTCTCTCCCGCATGTCAGAGCATGAAAGTGTGTGGTAATCAGCAATTTCTGCGGTGGTGATGCAAGCAAGAAAGCAAGTGATCGTGAGTCACTTCAGCGGTGGCAACGGAAAGGATCTCCACGATTACCACCGCTTGCAGCAGTAATTTTGGCATTTATGTTTGCTTGTGTTTGCACAGCAACAGCATCATCACACAGCACCTGAGGGAGAATGCCGCTGCTGCTGCTGCTGGCACCTTTATCGCTACCAGCTATTATTGCCCCCCATTCCTCCTCTTCCTCCTCCCTCGCCTATTGTTCTAATCGTGGGTAGCAGCAGCAACAGCAGCAACGTCACATGCTTGCGGAGAAGGAGATAATTTGGAATGGATAAATGAGTGAGAGAGAGCGAGTGCCGGGGAAAGAACCGTCTGCTCTTTCTGACTAAAAATACTGACAGTAT
>NW_016205909.1:0-2155 GCF_001687245.7 Rhagoletis zephyria
GAGCAGAAAAAAAATCATTGTGAGGAAATGCTGTTAATATAATAATAGATACACATTTCGGGAAAGGCTTTGCCGTGACCAGGTATGGGCAGAGACTTAGCAGGAGCTAAAACNAAATCATTGTGAGGAAATGCTGTTAATATAATAATAGAGACACATTTCGGGAAAGGCTTTGCCGTGACCAGGTATGGGCAGAGACTTAGCAGGAGCTAAAACAGCGTAAGCATCGCGTGTACATATACAAGCGAGAGCGTAATGATGAGAACGCGACAGCATGCAAAATAAATTGGGTAGACCTACACATTCTCACTTTTAGCTCATGCTTGTTTGTGGTAGTGCCCACCTCTGGCCGTGACCTATGTACACAAAATGCAGCGATTCGTCCGAGCGCTACACTTGCATCTACGCTTCTTGCATCTTGACGGGTGTCGCAATTTAACACACAGCACTTCATTGTATTAGTTTTTACGCAGTCCTCTACTCAAAAATCCCTCACAAATTGCAAATTAACACAATTTAAACTGATTTTTCACTTATAATTAAAATTTCTCTTTCGCTGATTTGTAACAAAGATTTATTTACAAGTTACCACAACTGTCAAAATCGGCAAAACCAAAGTAGCGGTACCACTGACGGCGCCACCTTTGTTCGTTGCATCGTGCTGTATAGCAGGTTTAAGGATAATCGACTATTACCCGGCGTTTACATGAGACAATTTTGCCAAGACAATAGCAATACTTTCACCCTTTTTCACTAATATATTCACACTTCTTCTCTCATTGTCTTCGAAGATGATCGTCACTGTCTTTGATTTGTCGAAGACAGAGAATTGGACAGTAAATTGGACAATTCGGTCACGTCTTGGTTAATTTGAGTAAACGAGGCAAGACAAAATCGCAAAAAAATCTCAGAATTATGAAAAAGAATTATGAAAGTGTTTGGATATTTTAGTAAATAATAGGGGTCTTCCCTTAAACACGTAAAAGCCTCATAAACCTCATAAAGCTCGTAAATTTACGAGCCTCGTAAAACAACTGTCAACATTTGTATGAAGCTCTATTTACGAGCTCCTCGTAAAATTACGAGGCGAATTTGACGCGCAAATGACCTCGCAAACTTCAGTGTTGCCGAGGGGCCGAAATTTTTATACTAAAATGTATGATGAAATAATGAAAATAAATGAAAATAATAATAAGCGAAATAAAATGAATAAATTCCATCCACTAACTTTATTGATTTAGGTTGTCTGCTAGTTTTCGGAATTTTTACTTGTATTTTAGCCAAGAGTTGTAGAGAAAAGATGGCGGGATGTTATGGAAAATACTACGAAACAAAAATTGCTTCACAAAATCCTGGTTGATCTGTCAAACAGTCACTTTACGCAACTATTTACACCTTTTCACAAGGGGACTTTTCAAAGAAATTGACGCCAATCAGCACTAACGGCGGTTGCTGAAAAATGTATTGTGTTTATAATTGTCTGGACGCCTACTTTGCACATCAATTTGACAACTAGTACATATTCTCAAATGTCTTGTCTCAAATTGTCTTATGTAAACGTAGCGTTAAAGACTATTAGGCCGTGAGAGAAGTTAAAGGCCCGCTTACATACAACTTTGGCGATGGCGTCGCTTCGACAACTGACTATGAATACATGCATTTATATGAAAGTCTCCACATAACCAAAGTTGGGGAACGCCAACGCCAACACAACGAAGAAAGATGGCCAACTCGCAACTTTTCGCGAGCGTCGTTCGTCAGCTGTTCCAAATAATCAAAATTATGTGATTTAATTTTCCTTTTTAATCAAATGCCGACAAGAAATATAGTTTTTAATGCAATTATTGATATAAACTTTTGATTTATCTGCCGCTAGTATGTTAATTTAGTGACCAAAGTATTCTCTGCTAAGCGTTCATTGTAGCAAGCACGGACGTTACTCGCGCTGCTGTCAAAGCGACGCCAGTGCCAACGCAACGCCAAAGTTGTATGTGGACGGGACTTAATAGTAAAGCTTGCTATACAGTTCAATTCGAGCGTGAGCGTGAACGTTCGCAAAAGCAAAGATTTCCATTTGTATTCTTATGGACGCTAACACACATCTGACAAAACTTGTCGTTTACACGCACACAGTTGAGTGTGAGATTGAAAAAAG
>NW_016205910.1:0-2155 GCF_001687245.7 Rhagoletis zephyria
CGTGTGGAACAAGCTAGGTTGAAAAAAATAGTTAAGCATTTTTAGAAGAGGGTAATTTATCAACATAAAAAATATCCGCAAAGCTCTGATTCAAAAGTTTTTTTATGCTCTACATTCTTACTGGAACTCAAAAATATTTTAATAGATTTTCATACTTTCTGAAAACCTCATTGTGTGGAATTGTGTGATTTTCTATAAATTTTTAATAATGGATCATATTGCTGGGGGTATTTATTACAACTTCTCAATTAAAACAAACTGTGGACTATTTGTGATATTCTGAAAACTGGAAAATCTTCTATGTATAAACATTTTTATTTATAAATTNTTTTAAATTTTTTTGCCCAATAAATCATATTAAACAATCTTTATTGAGGTAGAGGCCGTTTTGTATGAAAAATTATTGTGGAAAAAACCACAATAGTTTTATAAACGGTAGAAGTTATAGCTGCAATTTGTGAGATCGCCACATCTCCTCATCAGACTTCTTCATCGAATTCACTGGGATTCGACCCAGCGACCGCACGCGCCCGCCCCCCCCTCCCCCCCCACTGCGCTAAGTTCGCCTTAAAAAGTGTTGTTGCTTTTTTCCACTTTTTCAAATGTGAACCCAGCTACAATCAAGGGTAGCTATTCTGCTGCCGAGCAGAGAGAAAAAAGACTTCAAAATATTTCAGCGAGTGAAAATCTAAAGTGAAGATTTGCAATATCCAATATTGGCTATTTAAATTTTAGTCATGCAACCCTCTATTTATACCAAACAAAAATCAGCCGTTTAGCAAAAAAAAAAGAAACAAAAACCAGATGCAACAAAAGTAGTGCCATTTGCATATTTAAATAAAGGTTATCTGAACCAACGAAAAGTAGATGACATTTAACACTAAAAACACCAAAGCGGTCAAATGACCGCAATCACATTTTTGTAAGAATATATTATCCGAACGGTTTCATGACTTTTAATACTCCGACCAGTGCACGAACTTTACCACTAAATTGGTAGATCTCCCAGCTTTTTAGCTATATTACATTTTCTACCATTGGCTAAAAATCTACAAAAATTTTCCGGAAAGGAAGCAAAGTGATCGCAGAGTAAATGTATGTCCATAGCTTGCCATCGGACATATCTTAAATAAAAACGAAAAGGTAATTCTGAACATAACTAATTGCATCATTATCAGCTGTTTATGTAAATAATTTTCATTTGTAGGGAGAAGATATCCTTTAATGTGCCTCACAGATTTCTACGCTCATCTCTGCCGTTTTACTTGAGTGCTACAAATGCTAACTATTACCATTTTGATCCGATTTTCCACGCTCTGACAGAATTTAACAAGATCTCAAAGAGTCGATCTATATCTATTCTTATAAGTGCTTGTGTATCTAAATCTTTAGTATTTAGTTTTAATTACGATAGTCTTATTTTTATCTAGTATGTAAGATTGTAATCATAGACTGAATAAACTGAATAAACAACAATAAGTTTGTGTGGGAGACTGCCAAACGAATAGGTTGCAAACTTCAACCATTTCAAATGTTAATGTTACATACACTTGTAGTAAAGGGTCTACACTTTATTGTAAAATGTAATTTTATAATTTGCGGTCACTAATTTATTAATAAATTCAAATCTTGAATACCTCTGACAATAGAAAGGTGTTCTGCACAAAAATACTGCTTATCAAGTTTACATTTCCGGTGTCAAAATGCTAATCCCAGTAGAAATTGTATACATACGACATCGCTGTTGGTGGCATTGGTAGCATGAGCTTGCCGCTGTGTATACATGTAATGATGAACCTTCATTTCCATTTAACAAATGTGGTTTCTCAGGGCATATGCATACTCTAAAGGCGTTCTTACACGACATGTATTTGCATCTGTAAATGTGACTTTTTCCATACATATGTAATTGCGTATGTCTATCAAATGCGCACTCTTTATTTAACTATTTAAAAATACGAAATAAACTAAACTCAGATGATTCAGATGAAAATATAAACATTTCTATTTCGTATGTACGTGCATCTGCTTTGTACAGAAACAAATCTAACAAGAAAGAAAGTCTAAGTTCGGGCGGAGCCGATCATTAAATACCCGGCGCAGGCACTAAGTATTAGTCTGTTCCTTTGAACTTCGGACTAAAACCTGTGGAACT
>NW_016205911.1:0-191 GCF_001687245.7 Rhagoletis zephyria
ACCGCTGCACCAATTTCTTCCAAACTTGGCACAGTTGTTGGCCATCGCAGAATATACCCAATGGCCAAAAATTTTTAAAATCGCTCAATAACCACGCCTACTTCCCATATAACGGTAATTTTCAGAAATACGAAAACTGCGATATTTTAGTAACTACTGAAGATAATTCACTCAAAATTGATATTTACAAT
>NW_016205911.1:201-2160 GCF_001687245.7 Rhagoletis zephyria
ATGTGTATATCTTGGTAACCGCTGCACCAATTTCTTCCAAACTTGGCACAGTTGTTGGCCTTGATACAGCATACTAAATGGCCGAAAATTTTAAAAATCAGACAATAACCCCGCCCACATCCCATATAACGGTAATTTTCGGAAATACGAAAACTGCGATATTTTAGTAACTACTGAATATTATTGACTCAAAATTGATATTTACAACAATTCTTAGACCAAAAATAAGAATATTATAAATTTTTGGAAAATGGGCGAAATGCTTTAAACTTCAATATTTCGAAATTGAAGGACGCTAATTTACTACCAATTTCTTCCAAACTTGGCACAGTTGTTGGCCTTGATACAGCATACTAAATGGCCGAAAATTTTAAAAATCAGACAATAACCCCGCCCACATCCCATATAACGGTAATTTTCGGAAATACGAAAACTGCGATATTTTAGTAACTACTGAATATTATTGACTCAAAATTGATATTTACAACAATTCTTAGACCAAAAATAAGAATATTATAAATTTTTGGAAAATGGGCGAAATGCTTTAAACTTCAATATTTCGAAATTGAAGGACGCTAATTTACTAAAAATTGATACACCCCGGCTTAGCATCTAGCGGAAGGTTTCGTAAAGGTGAAAAAACATATATTTAATACTTGCGACGGGTATTTAATTTTCGGCTCCGCCCGAACTTAGACTTTCTTACTTGTTTAAATTAATTTCTTTTTTATTCAATTATCTTGAATGACTTGGTTTTAAGAATAATATTTTTTTAATTTCATTTAATTTTAAGGAACTTATTTTCTTTAATTTTTTTTTATAATTTGTCTTTAGTTTTTTAGTTAAATTTTCTTTTCAATTTTTAGATTTTGTTGTGTAAGAAAAAAACTTTATTTCATTTATTTATAAAAACTTATTTTATTAATTTTTTGATTTTATTGTTTTAAAACTTATGTAATATGATAAATAGGAATGAGATTTCTGACCAACTATTAGAAAGAATGTGCTAAAAGTGGAAAAGAATAAAAAGCTGGAGTAAGTTTTCAATTCTTTTCAAACATTTCACACCTACACCACTGTATGTATTCAAAAATGTAAGTATCTAAAATTACACAACTTACAACATTTCTATCGCATATTATATATATATTTTTTTTATTACAAGTAAATTTTTATTAAGTTTCTTTGCGCACAATTCTTGTGTTACATACATATTTAAAAATAATATTTTATTTTTGTATTTCATTATTCTTTTTGTTAATCTCCGCCAATGATTTTCATTGGAACCATACTATTGTGCAGCTAAAACGTTCAGTTTGCTGTGTAAATTTCTCGTAAAATCAACAATATTCTCCACGAGTTTTGCATAATTGAGCAGAAAATCCATTTTATGGCATTTATTTCACATTGATTGATTGATTTGGTGAAACTGACGATTAAAATAATAATTGGATTTTTTAAATTTTTCAATCAGTTTCTATTAATTTTAAACTGATAGATTCTAAAAATTTAAACTAATTTTTTCTTTGTCTTTGTGGTTTAAATTTTTGTTTAATATTTTAAGCTACTCAATATCGGAATTTCACAAACATTTTTTTTAGTAAAGCGAAACTTTTGGACTTGTCATTTGACATCTGTTAGTTTTTGTATTCCGCTATGTGTGTATGTACATGTGGAAGGACATACATATCTATGTACGTCGGGCTGTACCAGAAAAAATATTCGCCATCCATCCCTGAGTCTAGAGTATTTTTGTTTTTTGACTGAACGTAGGGATAGAAGTTTTACATGTTTCGGGCTGCAAAACTGCATATTCGGAATCTTTGTAGTAAATCTAATTGAAAATGCTCGAAATTTTTACGAAAGTTTGCTGAATTATTACTTTTTTTTTAAATATTGCACAAAATTTGAAACTTTAATTTACATACACGGATTTTGTTAAAGAATGCACTTTACTTT
>NW_016205912.1:0-2155 GCF_001687245.7 Rhagoletis zephyria
CCATACGCCAAATTTTAGAAATTATCAGCGAGAAAAAGACCAACACTCACCACCTGTTTGTCGACTTCAAAGCCGCTTTCGATAGCATTAAAAGGAGTTGCCTATACGCTGCGATGTCTGAATTTGGAATCCCCGCGAAACTGATACGGATGTGTAAAATAACGTTGAGCAAAACCACCAGCTTCGTTAGAAATGGGAAAGACCTCTGCGAGCCGTTTGCTACCAAAGAGGGTTACAAAGTGGGCAATTCCCTTTCATCCGAGTTCTTTAATCTGATGTTGGAGATTATAATAAGAGCTGCAGAACTGAACCGCTCAGGAAAAATTTTTTACAAGAGTTGGCGTAAGTATGCCGATGACATAGACATCATCGTTAACAAGAACCGCGAAGTCCGTTCTGCCTTTTCCAATTTGGGTAAGGAAGCAAAGCGCATGGGTCTGGTGGTCAACGGGACAAGATGAAGTATCTCCTGTCATCGAATAAACAATCAGCGCATTCGCTACTTGCCATTCACGTCACTGTTGATAGTGATAATTTCGAGTAAGTAGAGAATTTCATTTACTTGGGAACAAGCATTAACGCTGATAGTAATGTCAGCATCGAAATCCAACGCAGAAGCACTTTTGAGAAAAAAGGAGGCCCTCACCACGATGGAAAGAACAATTGAAGAAGTACTAGGCTTCGGTTGGCATTTCCAACTGGCACAGAACGGAAACGGCTGGCGTGCCTTGGACAAAATCGCGTAGACGGTTACAGCGTCAAATAATAATAAGAAGAAGAATAGTACAAATTCCCCATTCATTTCTTCCAAATTGGTAAGCAGCTCTTCGTCTTCTTCGCTATTCCTCTACAACGGTGGACAAATTGAAAAATGTGGTAGATTTTAAGCTTGGTAAATCTACCACAAAAGTGGTATAGTCCACACACTCGTCCAGATGTTTACAACTGGCATGCCTTTTATAGACAAATGCTTTGCAGTTTTCCCTCTCTTTAGCCTTCGGACATAAAAAACCTATTTCATACACCGTTTGAGAAGTGCATAGTGCCCTGTGTGCGAATGAAGTCATAGCTAATGCTACAAACTTTTAGGCACGTTGTTTGGTAGCTGTTTGTCAACAATCGAGGACAGGAAAATAAAGAAGATTATTATAATATTATTACGTTCTCGGTTGCTGTCGAAATCGGCGAAAAAGTTGCACTTCATTCTCATTTAAAATTACCTCGAAATATCTTTGAGCGCATTCGTCGACTTAATCGCACTTCAGTCACTTCAGACGACTACCAGTCGCATTATCGTTGTATTTGCTCTACATTTTCGCGCTGTTCAACAATCAGTGAGAGTCAACCCAGCAAAAGGCGCCGACAAAGGGACTAATCAAAGCAAAGCGCACTCAGATTCCGTGTTTAAGCGCCAGACAAACAGCGTCACAACCCCAGAAGAAGTCACGGGTCACAAGCCAAACAAACTCAAAGCAAAAGTGACATGCAATGGCGCTAGTCAAGCCATCTTGGGGAAACTACAAAAGTGCAAATGCACGGCAATGCAAATGGACGGCAGCCAGCAGTCTTTGTGGGCCTTGCAAAAATTGCTAAAAGCGCGCTGCTACATAAATGCGGGCGGTTGACTTGTTGCTAGACTTGGCATGCCTGTGTGTGTGTGTTAAGGCACTCATGCGACTTTTGGGCGTTGCAAAACCGTTTGGCGCGCATTTTTTCCGCTACATATTACCGCTATTCGCGCAACCAAAGGTATGCGCACACATAACAGTCGGCAAAGGTAAGCACTGAGTGCAAAATGTACATAATTGTTGCTGCCGCCTGTATGTTGGTGAGACTGCTGTTATTGTGGCAAAGCATTTGCCCTGGCTGTGGCATGCAACCTTAACTAGCCGACTAACTAACTTGAGCAGCAGCGCTGCGCTGACTAACTAACTGATTGCGGTTGCGGTTGCAGATGCCAGCGCCGCCTTGCAACACATGTATTTCCTCGGATTTGTTGCTAATGTGCCGTTGCTTGGTTGTTTGCTACATAGTTTAGGTGGTGGTGGTTACATAGCAAGCAACATGGCGTTGCAACGCTCTAATGATGCGCATAATTTGTGCAACACACAAGCGGTTATATGCATGTGTGTGTGCGTGTGTGTGTGTGTGTGTG
>NW_016205913.1:0-2155 GCF_001687245.7 Rhagoletis zephyria
AAAACTAAAAAATGCTCAAAAGAATTTCGTAACAAAAAACAAAAAAAAAAAGAATGAAAAAATAATCTTGCCGTGGAAATAAGATGAACACAAATTAAACGACAAATGGAAATGTGAAATGCGGTTAAGGTGTGCAATGCGGTTTTCAATAAAGTGAAGTGGAAAATGCTGGTGTGTTTTTGACATGCCAAAAAATATGTAAATACTGAATTATTAGGCTAATATTAGTGAAGGTAAGCGGTGTTTGAATGCAACCAATTTTTGGATGCAATGCTTTCTAAGTAGATAGAGGGTTGGAAATTTAGAATTATAAAAAAAAATGTATATGATTTGAATTTCATCGCTATAATTTGACTCGATCTTTTCTTACTATTTTTTTTTATAAATTTACATCCTTATTTTGTATCACGAACGATAGGCAACATGAACGATTCATCTGCAGACGACAACATCTCTGATTGCGGTTTTATTACTCTACTCAGGTTTCAAGGTCAAATGGGTTAACTGCAGGCCCAATATATCACGAGGAGGGGCTGCGAGCAAAAGCTAGTATATAGTACATATATATGTATATTTTTTAATTCACAAAGGCCCTAAAAAACACTTTTTTCGAAACTGCGTTTTTCGCACATTTTGGTAGGATGTATTTATTATAAATAAACCTTCAATAAAAATTTTAAAGTGTTAGTACCAAAAACAACGGGGTTAATGCCACTTTTTAAAAAGCCCTAGCTGTTTTTGATACTCTTTTGAAAATGTTCTCTTGCTTCTCCTGTAAAATAAAAAAATTTGTTGGTTAGGGCCTTTGTGAACTAAGGTAGCGTTGTGTATTTTATCAAATCCTTGCGGTCTGTTAATTTAAGCTTTAAATAAAATTCGTAGTAAATGTACTTAAAATCATTTATTTGCCTTTACATACATACACATACACACACATACATATATGCTGATACTCTACGGTGCCATTCGCGTTATGAAACTTGCAATTCGACCTCGTTGCCCCTCTTCCCATTTGGCATTCGTTTAATAAATATTTACGTTACCTTCCACTCTGTGTGCTTATGTTGGCTTATAAATTCTCACTTTGAAGTGTTTTTCATGTCGCACTTTTTTGCATAAATATTCTATTTTTTATTTTTATTTTTATTTTTATTTTTATTTTGAGTTATTTAGCCGCACATTCCAAAATGAAATACGAAAAATATGCAAATTTTTGGCGCATAGCACAGAAAAAAAGTGAAAATATGTACATTTCAGGGTTACCACTGAAAAACTTTCTTTCCTACCAAGAGGGGGGTCCAAAAACCTACCAAAATTGTTTTTTTTTGCTACCATTTAAGAAAATAATTATTTTTGCTGGTTTTTATACTTAAAATAATTTTTCCAGGTAAACAAAAAATCAGAATAATAGCGAGTATATACCTACATAGCACACAAAAAAAGTTGGTAAGTGCTTTTAACCAGACCCACATACCGACATGTAATTGGACCCCCTGAACCCGAATCTGAAGTCCGTTTGACTTATACGCCCTCAAAACATCGAATAAATTGCGGAAAACCATAAAAATGGCAAAAAAATTGCACAGTTTATAGTTTTAATAAAGCCTGCGCACTGCGGGTTTGCTATTAATTTCTTCGAGTAGCGGTTAAAAACTTTGTGATCCTCCGATTAACTGGAAACAATCAGCCTTATCATGAGTTTCATTTTCCCCGAACTTTTAGTTTTCAGGTATTTACCTACTATGCGCGGAATAAAAAATTTCGAGTGAATTTTTTAATTGGTGAAATTCTGCCGGTGCCAGTAAGCAACGATTTTTTTTAACGTATTTGGTAAACAGTTGGACCCATCCAAGAAACAGAATGAGGGTAAAAGTGATATTGTCCCAATTCGGCAAGCCTACTCGCAGTGCTTACAAAGTGACACACTACAACAAACCAGAGATATTTTCCGATTTATGAGCAAAGAAACCTATCAAAATTTTAAGCGTCCTACCATCCAACCAACGAGAAAGAACCTACCAATTTTGGTAGGGAAAGCCCCAAACGGCAACCCTGGTGCATTTGCATGTATGTATGTATGTGTGTATATAAGAATGTATGTTTGAAAGGTATGTATTAGAGTCCAGCGCAATTGTATTTGCCGCATTTCATTCAA
>NW_016205914.1:0-2155 GCF_001687245.7 Rhagoletis zephyria
CTTTTTAAATAATCTGAAGATTTTAATGTTAAAAAAAAACATTTTTATTGATTGCCTTTTCATGATTTAAAGTACCTAGGTTTATTTCATAATGAAATTGTTGTTAAACAAATATTTCCTCGCTTCATTTACGCGTTCTTTTAAATAAAATAATATAATATAAAATATCTTTCTTTTTGAGACTAAAACGTGAGACAGCTTACTAAATACCAGGGTAAATATTTCAAAATAAAAATGTGGAGGAAAAGATAATTCCTTTGTATTTTATTTTAAAGAACGCGAAAATGTAGGGAGGAAATATTTGTTTAAGAACAATTTCATTAGAAAATAAACCTAAATAAGTTTAGTATCATACAAATTCAATGAAAAAAATTTTGTTTAACATTATTATTATTATTATTATTATTATTTTATTTTATTTTTTTTTCGTAGGAGAGGGAAATGCTTTATTCACTGGCCGGGGGCGCTAGTCTCTATACTACCTTCCCCGAGTGTGGGACTCCCACCGAAGCGTGTTGGGCTACCCACTAAAACCCAAACTCCCACCGCCCGCGCAAGAATCCCGCATCTGGCACCGCAATTCTGCATGTCTTCAGATGCAGGAGCGCGCTGTTAGAGCCTTGGGGCTGCTCTTTTGTAGGGGCGTTTCATTCGGGTGTCCTCAGTAGACAACCGTCCTCTCGTTTGCAGCGGAGTACGAATTTCACGTATCTCGCAACTGCTTCCCACTTTTCTGCGCTGGAAATCATTATCCCAACTATGTTGTCCGGAGTAATGTCTCCGTGTCTTTCTTCCAACATTCTGCGCGAAATCAAGAAGTGTTCGCAGGTGAAGAATGTGTGGTACACGTTATCTTCGACGTTTCCACAGTAGTGACAGAACGGTGAGTCCACCCTTCCCATTCTATGAAGATATTCTCGGAAGTAACCATGACCGGAGAGGAATTGCGTCAGGTAGAAATCGACTTCCCCATGTGGTCTGTTCAGCCATGTTTGAAGGTCGGCTATCAGGGAGTGCGTCCTTCGACCTTTTGTGCTCGCGTTCCAGTTATGTTGCCACTGCTGGATCAATTGCTCGCGCGCCCTTGTCGCGGCAGCTGCTCGACCTATCTCGGTATTATTATTATTATTACTATTATAATTATTATTATTATTATTATTATTATTATTATTATTTATTGATGAAAATAAAATATTCCACCAACATTTCTAGCTCATTAGCTGCTGATTTAAAAAAAAAAAACAATTAAATAATAAAGAAAAAAAATCTCCTACGCGAGGACTCGATCTCGGATCTCTCAAGTGACACTCTAGCGCTCTGATCACTCAGCGCGAGCAAAATGGCATACATACATGCTATCAGTTCACTGTCTCTGTTTGTTTTCACCACACATTTTTGGTGAAATTTTTTTTACTCTCTGGCTGTGTTTCATGATATACCCGCTTTATACCACGTTCATTTTCGTAGTATAGGATCCAGCTTCAAACCACTTTGTACGATGGTATAATTGTGGTTTACAACGACAGACCTGTAGTATAAATTGCTAGTATAGTATATAAGCCATATGTCTGTCAGGGTTATTAAAGCAATTACTTGTTAACACAATTAAACTTGCTTATTCGCAACNCTGTAGTATAAATTGCTAGTATAGTATATAAGCCATATGTCTGTCAGGGTTATTAAAGCAATTACTTGTTAACACAATTAAACTTGCTTATTCGCAACTCACTTAACTTGTAGCTTGTTGACATGTAACTAACTCTCCTAGCTGTGTGGTGGCCCTCTGTGATAAACAAAAAATTGTCAGGTAAAAGTGTTACCGTTTTTGTAATATTTACATTTTTTTAATTAAAAAAAAAAAACGTGCCTTTTCATGTATTTTCTTTAATCGCATCTAAAACCAGGCTATACTTAGTAAATTTTGTATGTAAAATACTTCCAGATAGTTGCTTCCCCATACTCAAATGCAATGTAGTTAAAGTATATTAAGGAACCATCATAAAATTATGACTATTTTGGGATTTTTAACTTTTTGATATTTTCTTCCCCAACTTTGACTATCTCTGGTGAAAAAAAATGTACTGAGCTATAACTTTACATTACATAAAAAAATTATTCATTTGATAAGGATTTCAGAAAGGTGCCACTCTTACTG
>NW_016205915.1:0-2155 GCF_001687245.7 Rhagoletis zephyria
TTTTTTTTTATTCAATTATTCATTTTCTTGATTTCGCCCATCCCTGCATAGTACATATGTATGTATGTACATATTGGTCAAATCGACCAATGGCTGAAATCGAACATTTTTAGAATGATTTTCGGTCAGATATGATAAGAGATATCGCAAAGTTCTGCCAAAGGAAAAATAATTTCTTTTCCAAAGTTTGTACATACATATTTTGAATATCTCAAAAACTATTATAGTAACAAAAATGGCTCCAGTCTCGTTTTAAAATAAAAAAATCTAAAAAAAATTTAAGATTTTTGAATTAAAAAAAATATATATATATAACAGCGAAAACTTTTGAAAATTTTAAGAAGTTTTTAAAGATTTGAATTTTTGTACTTCGAAAAAAATTGTGTCTTAAAAACTTTGAATAAAGTTATGTTAAACAATTTTCATTAAGTTCAAATGAATTTTTAATTTAGAGTACGCAAACATTTTTTTTTCAAAGTTCAAAGTTCAAAAAAAATTTAAAATTAAAAAAATCACCTTCTTGAAAATTTCAGGATCTTTTAAGATCAGTTGGAAGTACTGTATAAAAAGGTTAAGCCAAAAATATGGGTAACGTGAGCAGCCCTTGTGCGAGATGCGAGTGGAGCCTTGAGTCACGGCAGGGCTCACTGAAGTTTGCAGCGTCTGCTCACCAGTAGGTGCAGCTACAAGCGGGCGTCTGTCTCGAAGCATAAACGTATACCCTGTTGAAAACACATATAATCTCAGCAATGAGTCGTGCGCTGGGTTTGGGTTCCGCCACGTAAAACCCTCTTGCAATGACAAAGACAGCAATGCGTCGGCTGAGACCCCCCGTTTGACGACAACCACGGCAAATGTTGGAAGGAAGAAAATGTTTAATGGAAGTTTCCTTTATGCCGCGATATTCCGTGATACTAATACAGCTGCGTAAAATGACCTCGAGCAATATCATTCAGCTCCGTCTTCAACTCTGAACCCATTGATGGCAGCGGAGGAAGGGGAAGACCTCCTCTGCGTGGTAGCGGTCAGATGGAGAGGCACTAAGGTTCAATCGGCGCCAGGTAGAGAGAAGAAGGAACGAATGGTATGCTATGTTAAGCTCGACCAAAATCCGGTAAAGCGGTAATCGCACCAATTAAGCAGAAGTAGAAAAAGACAAATGCTTGCGCCCACAGATATAAAAATTAGCAACAAAAGTTTTCTCACAACTAATGAATGCTACAATAAAAAAAAAAAATAGTTCGTAAACTAAAACAATTTGGTTGCTCACTGTATGTGTGTCGAAGATGCGCTTCGCGGCTGTTGTTGGTCACCGCTGTTTGCTACCAGAGACTATTTTTAAATATTTCTTTCACAATTGCCTGCCCACATTTCTTCCAAGTAGATTATTATTGTAAGATTTTGGGGTTCATTTTCCACGAACTCAACATGTGGCATGAAAATGTTCCGGTCTTCGGTCTTCGGTCTCCGGTCTCTTTGTTAATGCGTGTGTCAGCAGTCCACACCAATCAGCAGCACGCCGCGCAGCGAAACGTAACGAACGTGGGAAGCACTGAATTTTTTGCTGGAAGGTGAACTAAGGAATAGTTAGACAACCACCATTTGGTTTGTCTAAGGCGAATTTCGTTTTGGTCGGTGCATCGTGCGATTACCGAATCGCCGCAATTCTTTGACTAATATAAATTACCGTACCTATGTATCTCTACAAATGTATGTACACGCACGCATGCCCATCGTCAAATTTTGTGGTGGCTGCATTTAAATGAGTCTTTATATTTTACGATGGTGTATTCTCAATAATTTATTTAGTTTGTATTCAGTTTCATTATATTTACTAGGTGGAATGATGGAAAACTGCACGCACAGCTACATATATGAATTTGTGTATGTGTTTGTTTAGTGCGTAAGTACAGGCAGGTATGTATGTGTGCATTCCCATTTGCTGGTTTTATGTTGTTGTTCGTGGTTGCATTCTCAAACAGCGCAGGTAGTGAAGACACTTTGATCAAATGACTTGACTGCAGGGGGATTTCATTCATGAGCTAATGACTTCGACCCGCTGTTCGAGGTTTGATGACAGATGTGGGCTCTGTGTAAGTGCTGTTTCTGATTGCTGTCAAGTAAAAAACTGGATAATGACAAATTTGGCGCGTAA
>NW_016205917.1:0-189 GCF_001687245.7 Rhagoletis zephyria
CGATATTTTTATCGATTTTGTTATCGACACTTTAATCGATTTTGTTATCTATTTTATTATAGATTATTTATCGATTTTGTTATCGATATTTTGATCGATTTTGATATCGATATTTTTATCGGTTTTGTTATCGATATTTTTATCGTTTTTGCTATCGATATTATAATCGACTTTGTTACCGATATTTTT
>NW_016205917.1:329-404 GCF_001687245.7 Rhagoletis zephyria
GTTATCGATATTTTCATAGATTTTTTTATTGATATTTTTATCGATTGGTTTATCGATAATTTATATCGATTTTGT
>NW_016205917.1:631-2155 GCF_001687245.7 Rhagoletis zephyria
GATTTTGTTATCGATATTTTTATCGATTTTGCTTTCGATATTATTACCGATCTTGCTATCGATTTTGCTATCGATAATTTTATTGATTTTGTTGTCGATATTTATATCGATTTTGTCATCGATATTGTTATCGGTTTTATTATCGATATTTTTATCGATTTTGCTATCGATATTGTTATCGCTTTTGTTACCGGTTTTATTATCGATATTTTTATCGATTTTGCTACCGATATTGTTATCGATATTTATATCGATTTTGTTATCGATTTGCTATCGATGNATTTCAAATCTTTAAATCTCAGTAAGCTGTAGAAAAAAACAATGGTATAAAATAAAAATAAAAATAGGGCTTTCGCTTATATTCTCATTGAGTTCTTTTCACTTAGAAGTATGTAAATTTGTAAAATTTTGGAAAAACCCTTTTTTTCTTAGTGTGTGATTTCGTTTTTGACTTGGATATGCTCTTAACCATACCACGTATTCTACGTTTAAATATAGCGGCTGTATCTCCGATACAGCCTGCAGACCAAGACGAAGGCGCTGGACTGTTCCTTTTTTAAATTTAAAAATGGCGGGTCCAATATCGCAAATATATTATTAAAACTTCCTTTAATACGATTTAAATTTGTTACTCGTGGGTTTGGGGACGCTTATTACGAACCTGAAGTCCGATTTGCAAAAAAAAAACTAAAAACACACTAAACAGTCAATATACTCGCGGAAGTGGGTGTCAGTTATAATAAAAATGCGTTTTAAGTTTTTCTCTCTGGCGTACAGTGGGGTAATCAATTTTTATTAAGGTCTTTATGGCATTGCCAAAAAAAACGAAAAAAGTGAAAAAGTTGTTGTTCTTATAAATAATTTTTATTATTGATGATAACTTGTTAAAATCCTAATCATCTTTAATTACAAATTAAACAACATTACTATTATTCTCATAATTATCCTCATCATTATCTTGGCATTACAATATCTATTCTTTCTTATGCACCAAAAAATTTAATATTTTTCAATTCTACAAAATTTTGTCTTTATTTGGTACATATATTGTTATTGTATATAGCACTGAATTTTTTTAAATAATTTTTGGAACTAGTCAAATCTGTGGAATTTCAAAGTGCTCAGGGAAGTAAACTAAAAACACAGTGTTACTATATTTTGTCTCCAATTTTGTGAGTATATATTTTCTTTAGCAAAATTGACTAAAAAGTAGAAAAAAAATAAAAAAAAACGTGATAATATACAACGCTATTATAAATGGACTAAAAATTAGAAAACAATATTTATCAGTCCCATAGACCCATAGATAACTTTTTTCGATTTTGAAATTTTATCAAAAGTCATTATAAACAATTTATGAGATTGAAAATGAAAAGCGCTACATGCGACATAGACCTGAATTGATATGAGGGGTAATATATGTATGAATGTGGATATCTGAATAACGACCGCTTAAAATCGGTCTCAAATTTGTTGTTTATTATCGCCATACTTCAGGTAATTTGCATAAATAGTTCTACTTTT
>NW_016205918.1:0-2155 GCF_001687245.7 Rhagoletis zephyria
TTAGTAGGTAATGAACATGAAATTATTATTTTCAACAATTCAAAAAATTTTATTTTATCATTAAATAGCAGACGATTTGGAATTGAAAATTATAATTAAATATCAAAATTAAATAATTAAGAGTTGGATTACAGAAAATGAAGTGTAAAGTGAAGGTGCTTGGCCTCTGGATGTCCAATAATTTTTTAGTAGGGCTGCCACCATTTTAAATATTATAATATCTTCACAGTTAGTTGGACTGACACCTCTTTAGGTTGGACACCACTTTAAAAATTACCACCTTACATATGCATTTTTTGTTAATGAAATCAGATTTTCACAGTTCATTCAATTAAGAAAAAATGAGTGTCAAGAGCTTGGCCTATATATGTGCAATACATTTTTATTTTTTCGTAAGAGTTGCCACCTATTTGAAAAGTCGAAACGAAAGAGTGCTAAGACATCTTTAGCTTGAAGTGGTTAGTGTATTGGGTTTTTGGTTCAATGTGTTAGTGTATTTTGAAAGTGTGATAGAAATGGAAGAAATTGTAATAGAAATGAATTAAATTGTGAAAGATGCCAAAAAGCAGGTGATCTCATTTTTCGGCAATCAGCTGATAGTGTTTTTACTTAGGAAACTGTACGATGGTTGGGAACAAGAAAATTTTGAGGCGACGAATTTTCTTGACAGCCATTACCATTTGATGGTAAAGAAAAGAGCAAAGTATATAATCGAACAAGTAAGAAAGTCCAAGTTCGGGCGGAACCGAACATTAAATACCCTGCGCAAATATTAAATATATGTATGTTTTTCACCTGTCCAAAAGCTGCCGCTACATGGTAAGCAGGGGTGTATCAATTTTAAATAAATTAGCGTCCTTAAATTTCGACATATTAGCTCTGATCCAGTACTCCATGAACTTATAGGATTTTACACGAACTTCCAGGAAGTTGCAGGAGAAATGTTCCCGTACTCCAAAACCCTGTAAATGAGAGCGACTTTTGGAGAGTTGTGTAGAGAATGAAGTTGCAAGGTTTTACCCGAACTTTTTCTTCTGGTAAAATCATGAAAAGTGTCAAGCAATCACTGGTTGACATTTTTACAGGAAAAATGGATTTTTTGTTGTCATTCTTTTTGTTGTTACTCACTTTTTACTCTCACNATTTTGAGTAAATTAGCGTCCTTAAATTTCGAAATATTGCAGTTTCAAGCATTTCTAAAATTTACCGTTATATGAAAAGCGGCTGTAATTTCAGTCCGATTTCAATAATGTTCTNTCGTATTTCTGAAAATTACCGTTATATGAGAGGTAGGCGTGGTTATTGTCCGATTTTGCCCACTTTCGATACCATCCGTCCTACGCCCAAAAGAAGTGCACGTACCAAGTTTCGTTAAGATATCTCAATTTTTACTCGAGTTATCGTGTGCACAGACGGACGGACGGACGGACAGACAGTTACCGCTTAATCGACTTCTCTTTTCATTCTGATCATTTATGTATACNTATCTCGATTCGTTTTGCCTGTTACAAACAACCGTTATGTGAACAAAGTTATAATACCCTTGTGCACAAGTGCGCTCGGGTATAAAAAAAGAGTACAGTATGCTGCGTAAAAACCTGAAGTTGTACGATAGTTCATACCGTTCCAATTTATTAGTGAAAAGATTGAATAAATTTCTCACTCTGTTCCACAATGATATTTGGATGCACGCATATACTCTGCTGAGATAAAAAAAAAAATCAAAAAATATCCCAGAGGAATCGTACGTAGAACGTATGCGTTCCGATTTAAAATGGAACGGAAAGAAACTAAACAAAATACAAAATGTCAAACTATTTTGAACTTCTATTGAAATCAAGGATATACAAAATTGTTCACTTATTCCACAATTAAAATATGATTTACATCACATCAGATATGATCGTTTTGCTTTCCGCCAACTATTGTGTCGTATAGTGATAGAAGTGAATTTCAAAAATATTTTCAAATACCTTCAACGCGTAGCAAAAAGTTTTCTTCCCTTCCCTTCTTTCCCGATGGCGTCTACATTTCATTTTGTATGGGATAGCAAATGAAAATACAAAATGAAACTAAACAAGTGAAGAAAAGAAAACTCAAAGCAAAAAAAAAAACAGATTGTACAGGGAATCTAATACAAATACGCTCAACCAAA
>NW_016205919.1:0-2155 GCF_001687245.7 Rhagoletis zephyria
TGCTTTTTCAATTTTTCCTAATAAACAATCGTGGTACAAAGCTCAATGTAAATCATAATATTTTTTCCGAAATGTTTTGGTGAAGGTCTAAAAATATAATAGATTTTATATTTCCAATGGAAAACTACAAAAATCGGTACTGTTTTCCATTGGAATTATAAAATCTACTATATTTTTAGACCTTCACCAAAACATTTTTACACATATGTATGCAAATATACTTACATACGATTGAGGTTCTCCAAAACCTCTGAAATTGAAGAAATACATACGNATTTCTCTAAAAATTGATGAACCATTTACGTATTTGCAATAATATATAATTAAGTGATTTTTTGAGCTTTGTTAACATACCATAATGTTTGTACATATATAAGTTAATTAGTTATTTTCTATGAGGTCTCATCGTACGCAGAGATAAATAGTGCATACCAACTAAACATTTTGAAGACGATTGTGTTTGTGGACGATTGTGTTTTCCAAAAAGCTCTTTTTCATTTAAGAAGTTAAATGGGGCCAATTTTAACGTAATATTATCTTTACTTTTATCATTGTTGTACTATAAAAGATTGAATCTTATTGTACTAATGCCTGAACCGAAATAAATAAATCAAAAAAAAATATATTACTTTGAACAAACAAATCGCACTTCGGGAAGATTTTATTCCTTCACGTTACAAGCTTCTAACGACTTATTTTTAATAAACGAGAAAATTTTAAAAATTTCAATCTGGAATCCTTGCACAAATTTATAAGATTCCTACAGTTTTCAAACGCGCAATTAATTTTTGATTTTATAAAAATTATTAAGGTTTTTTCGTTTTAAAATCTGTTTGAAATTTTTTCAAAGACAGTTGAAAAATATTTTTTTTGTGGCTGCAAAAGTCAAATAGCTAACATGGCGGCAAAAGTCATTGAGTGAAACTACCTTCTTTTTTGTATCATGGAATATTCTGTGTAGAGCAAATCATATTGAATCGGGAGCAGCAGTAGGGCAGCTGATTTTTACTTTTTCGCGCGCGATTTTTAAATTATTTTTATATTTTGTCGGGATTTTTGTCATGATTGTCTTCCGTTTTCACTCAAAAGTACAAAAGACACAGTTGTTATTGTTGTAAGGGCTTACTTAGTCCGTAATTGTCCGCAGGCTCAACTAACGGTAGGCCCAGGAAACTTGATATTTCGATGAGGTAGAACCAGAGGGAGAGGGATGTTTGTTGAGTTGAATTGAGTGGGCACGTAAAGACGTGGTTGGTGTCATGGGGGGAATCTCCACCTGCTGGACACTCATTTTGGATGTTGGGAGGCAAGTTGGGCCAGAGTTACGCGGGTATCTCGTGGCAATTGAAGCTCACTCTCGTTCACAGGTGGTGATTGGCACTGTTGACGGCATTCACTCGACTGGAGTTTGAAATGCCGTTAATAGCCTGTCTGTACAGTCCCAGTCCCAAGGGTGTTGTGCGTAGTGCTCGACCTGGTCCTTCGGCTCAAGCAAGTTCGAGTGCTGACGTCTGTAGCACCCTACTAGGAACCGCTTGCTGAGAATGATGTTGTTCCCCTTACTGGGAGAATTTCGGCTACGCTGTGGATGTTATGATCTGGCGACATCAGAGGGCATCCCCTGGTTGTCCGGGGTGTTGTATTGTGGCATGTCTGTAGTTTCGTCCACTGCGAACCAATTGTCCCCGGCGAGCACACAGGCGCTGCATAATTTAGAACCGGACGGCCAATTGCCTTGTATGTTTGCAACACCGTTTATTTGTCTTTGCCCAAGTACTGCCGAATTGGGCAATTGAGGACTATGCTACGGCTCTGTACATTGTTGGCAATTTCGGTTGTATGCGCCGGGAACGAGAGCTAGATCCGACAATTTTTCGGTTATTCACCGTCGGAATTGGTTTGCCATCGACGAGAATACACAGCTTTCGTCCTNTTGTTGGCAATTTCGGTTGTATGCGCCGGGAACGAGAGCTAGATCCGACAATTTTTCGGTTATTCACCGTCGGAATTGGTTTGCCATCGACGAGAATACACAGCTTTCGTCCTTGTGGTAAACCCGTTGGCGAGGATTTTGTAGGGGAGAAGGTTAGGCTCCTTGCAGTGAATGAGCGAAAAAATGTGGAGTGGTAACCGTTTATATTTAAGCATAAGTCAT
>NW_016205920.1:0-1903 GCF_001687245.7 Rhagoletis zephyria
GGAGCCTATGACGATGATGTCGTCTAGGTAGGCGAAAGCGTGGGGTTCCGTTTCTGGGCCGATGACCTGGTCGAGTGCTCTCTGAAATGTTGCTGGCGTNTTAACGTGGCGAAATCGGGCACGAAGCGACGGTACCACGAGGCTATCCCGAGGTACTGGCGTACTTCCTTCACGTTAGACGGTGGTTTTAGTTCTTGGATCGCGGCTACCTTCTCGGGATCGGTGTGGATTCCCTTGTCACTGACCACATGACCCAAGTATCGGAGTTCCTTCTTGAAGAAGTCGCACTTCTCGGGGTTAATGCGGAGATTCGCGCGTTGTAGTCGTGCTAGTACTTCTCGTAGGTTTTGTACGTGCTCCTCGAAGGTGGAGCCTATGACGATGATGTCGTCTAGGTAGGCGAAAGCGTGGGGTTCCGTTTCTGGGCCGATGACCTGGTCGAGTGCTCTCTGAAATGTTGCTGGCGTGGAGTGCAAGCCGAACGGCATGACGCGCCATTGAAATAATCCGCGCCCCGGCACGGTAAAGGCCGTGTATGGGCGACTGTTCGGCTCCAGGGGTATCTGCCAGTAGCCATTTTTGAGGTCTAGGCGCTGATATATTTAGCCCTACGTAACTTGTCCAGTATCTGTTGTATTCTGGGTAAGGGGTATGCGTCAGGTACTGATCGGGCATTTAGTTGCCGATTATCCACACATAACCTCCACTTAGCATTTTTCTTTCGAGCCAACACGATGGGCGAGCTATGCGGACTACAGGAGGGTTCGATGCACCCTTTGGAGAGAAGCTCGTCGATCTCTGCGTTGATGATGGCCTGCATCGCTGGGTTGCGCGGAAAGTACCGCTGCTTGATGGGGCGGTCGTCGGTCATGACGATCCTGTGCTCCGCCACGTTGGCCACTCCGCTCATGGTCTCAAACTTCTGTAGTTCTTCCGCTAGGAAGTCGCGTATTCGTGTTCTCTCATCCATATTGTTACCGTGGGGCATCCCCGCGGAGGTATGCTCATCGACGCGTCCACTGGGGTCGTGATGGTCGACTCTGTTGATCCTCTCGCGCCCGGATCTGCCCTTCCTTCGGTGTTTTCTCTTAGTCGCCCTCTGCGGGATGGTATTACTTACTGCGGTTGCGGTGCTGTCCTCCATGGGCTGTGAGGTAACGGGCGGTGCCGGCTGTGTAGTCGGTTCGGTGAGTACGACGTGTTGACCGCCGCAGGATACTGCAGCCCCCATGCTTCCCAACGTGTCCAGGCCGAGTATGAGGTCGTCTATTGCGCCTGGCATGATGTATAGCACTGCGTGGTGCATCGCTTGTCCGAGACGAACCTCGATCTTCATGGCCTCGAAAACCTTGCTACTGGTACCGTCCGCCATGTGTACCTCGAGGGCTACCGTTATTCTTTCTCCGCTTCCTACGGTTGCCATATATTCCGCTAGAGTGGTGGATATGAAACTCTTCGAGGCGCCGGTATCGATGACGGCCTCGACTAGCTCCCTACCCAAGTAGACCAGGGCGTACAGTCGACCGTGATCCAAACGCATGATTAGGAGCGTCTCGGCGCTGGGTTCGGTGGGCTCACCGCGCCGTGTTCTTGGTGGAGCCCTCCGCCGTTTCCCTGACGCCGACGACAGCATTCGATCGTGCGGACATTGGCTCGACCGCACTCCCAACAGAATAACTTCCGTGCATTGCGGCATTGCCTGGCATAATGTCCTTCCTGCCCACACCGCCTGCATACGTTGTTGGGGTCGAAGCTCTGGTTCCTGGATATGCCATGACGCTGTGTGTCCATCGCTGAGTGGAGTAGTGTAACTGGCGGGTGGTGTTGTGTCGTCCGCACCTGTGGGGTGCGATGAGATGATTCGCCTGGTTGCGTGGTGGTCCTCATCGGGTTGTCGCCGGTG
>NW_016205920.1:1933-2154 GCF_001687245.7 Rhagoletis zephyria
GTGGTGTTGTGTCGTCCGCACCTGTGGGGTGCGATGAGATGATTCGCCTGGTTGCGTGGTGGTCCTCATCGGGTTGTCGCCGGTGACATGCCTTGCCACCTCTCGTCATGATATTTCCGCCGTCCGTCTGTGGCCTTCGTGGATATACTCGTACTCCTCCGCGAGCGTGAGAAGTTCAGATAGAGTGGTGAAATCCCGCCGCCGAATATATAACAAGTAGT
>NW_016205921.1:0-2154 GCF_001687245.7 Rhagoletis zephyria
TTTTTTTTAAATAGGTAATTTTCCAAGGAATTTTTATTTTTATGAAAAATTATTCCAACTTTAGCCGGGAACAAATGTTTTGCTATTTTTTTTATTTGTATTAAAGCCGGTTCTTGTGATGAAAATCGATGGATATATAAAAAAATTTTTTGGCAAAAAAAAGTTCAATAATATTTTGTATGAAATAGGAGCAGGAAATGATGTTACTCATAAGCCATATCGTAAATGGCCGTACTCGTAGTTACTCGTACTTGGCGTATGAGTAAAATGCTTAATGTTAAAGGGTTGTTTGCAGCTCTCAAGAAAATTCATACAAAACACAAGAAATATAAAAAATTTTAGAATATGCATTTATTTCCTCAAGAAAATTTACAGCAACAAGCATTAAATGAAAAATATATCTTGTGATTTTTCGTTAGAACGGCAGACAGCTCATAAAGTTTGATTTTTTTTGAATTCACAATGCATACTTTAAATGAAAATAACTCGGGGAAATAATCTGTTTTAGAATTCTATTAATCGTTCTTTTTATTGGAAATAGTGATGGGCACGGGCCTAAATTTCGCCCGTCCCGAAATTAATTTTTTAAGTCCAAAGCCCGCCGTGGGTCCCGAAATCTGTCACTAATAAAAATTCACATATCTTTCGAATTAGTTAAAAAAAAAATAATTATGAAAGATCTAGCATTTTCTGATTATTTTGTTTTTTTTTCTTTGCTGTTCGTTTTCGACTAAATAAAACATAGAAAAGTGGATGGTCTATGAACGCTTTGCCTTGTCGGTGTAAATCTGTCGGAGGGAAAGCTCATAAAAGCTTGGTGCGCAGGTACACCCTCTGCATATGTAGATGGATATTACCTAACGCTCGCATATCTCTTTCTGGAAAAAAACGCAGTATCTCTATTAAAACACAAAAAAAAACATTATTTTACAGTACGAGCCTCTTTAAACTATAATTTTATTATACTAGAATTTAATGGGCTACAAAACTGCGTTACTAGGATATTTCAGTCAAATTTGGAAAACGAAAGGTTTTTCTGTAGTAAAAATTTATTAGCTAGAATTTAATAAAAATTAAAAAAAACAGTAAACAAACAAAAAATGGCAAAACTGATCAAAGCTTTTCATTATAAATGCAGTATTCCAGAAAAACAGTGCCGGATATCCATTTTTGGAATTCAAAGAAAAACTGCAAAAAAAATATAGATACGAGCGTTATGTATACCATGTTCTGTAACCGTTTTCTGTAGGTATTTGGATTCAGAGGCGTGATTCAAAGTAGCTTCCTCTTAGCTTGACAGAGGGAAACCAGGAAATTTGGCTTTTATTGTGAATAATATGAGTTTTATTTTCGAAGCACTTATCCTGCAAGACGTTCTAGTTGACGCACTTAAGACATGACAACCTATGCTACTTCCATTAGCTTTATATATGGTGACAAATCGTCGGCATGGGCAACAAGTTTTATTTGTATCGCATTAGGCAGTTTTAAAACTTCATCCACCTCCAAGAGTCAGATACGAGGAGAGATTACGCCTCTCTGGGAAGTGCCTCTGGTGTTTTTTTACAATTCCTTAGCATAACGCCTCTAGGGGAAGTGCCTCTACTAGTTCCTTTGTTTGACAAATGCTCAGCCTATACCTGAAGCTAGGCCACGCTACTAAGTATAGAACTATGAATGAATTGGTCTAAGCGTATCCTGTTTATTTCTTCCTTTCGGACAGTATTGAACTCGCTTACAAGGTCCATGGTCGTCGATGCGACCAACAACATCGTGAAGCGCTCTATGCAGAGATCCACCCCTACGGTTCACGTTTTGCGCCAGTGTTTACCTTGATATGAAAGTGAATTATGGTGTCAGAATAAAGAATGAAGGACTTTTCGGTTTGCAGGTCTTTACCTGGGAGTGATTCAATCTCTCGAAACATACGGATCTCAGAATCAAGAACACCATTGGAAAGGTATTTTCTGTAGACGAGGAGAGCTTTTATGATTTCAAATTTGGTTGGGCGGCCAAAATCGAACCGATAACGAAAAATTGCAATGTATATAACCAGAGTTTATCGATATGAATTAAAACATTAAAAAGGAATAAAATTTCATACCAGAATATAATGGCGCAAAAGTGGTTGCTTAGCATTTTCACCTGACACGA
>NW_016205922.1:0-2154 GCF_001687245.7 Rhagoletis zephyria
AGCCTATTTAATATCAAAAGTTGGTGTTCTTTAGTGATCAAGTTTGTCACAAACTGCTGTTTTTCTATCCGTAAAATGACGCAGTTATTAGTTGACCAGAATTTTAAGTGCAAACTGCTCCAATTCAGTCGAGGCGTCAAATTCCTTCAGGCCAGCAACATCTGAAAAATTTGTGCTGATGAAGCAGTACGACTCCTTAGCTTCTGTCAGAAGCAGAGCTAGTTGCGGCAAACAAATCTAATACTATATTTTTCATTTTGCTGAAACAATAAAAACGTGTAGAAAATTCAATTATCACCTGCCAAAGTATGTGGTTTTGCGGTCGTACCTTGCAAAACATATTGAACTGAAACGACAACAAAAATACAGCTGTTTACAATTCCTTGATTTCTTAAAAGAGTAGTAGGTTGTGACGGTAAGTACTCACAAATTGTGAGTCACAATCATCACTTTTATGGTCATACTGATAAGGTGGGCCAGCTTTTATCAGTAGCCAAAGCATCTGTCGTTGTTTTCACCGAGCTGCTTGCAACAGCAATCGTGATAATTCTTGCCAAAAAGATACCGTTTGAAAGCGAATCTAAACTGCGGCTAATTTGTAAACAAACTTACCGGATGCGCAAAAGTACAATGTTCAAGTGTCCTGCTTTCTTGAGATTTCACTTTGCAGTTTCTCTTGCTTGGCAAAGGTCTCTAAAAAAAGTGTCTCCTTTTCTTCTTTTGTTCCTGTTCAATGTTTTTCTGCAAGTCTCCAGAGACTGCAGCCTCTGCCGCTGCTGCTGCTGCTGCCGCTGCTACTGTCTCACTTCTGCAGTGACTGATAAGCCGCTCGCATTTGTGTTCAGTTGTTGTCGGGGAAGAAGGCTTGCTCAACTCGCATTCGTACAACGGTTCACAGTCGCCTTGGTCATCTCAACTGAGCAGCTTTCATCAATTGATTTCTACTTGCCATCACGATGGACAACTTTTCGTCCGACTACAGCAGCACCGGTAAGTGACACTTTCATTGACACAAATGCTTCAGCTTTTTCCTTTTCAGAATCTTCAGAAAACGACAGCTCAGCGAGCGATTCGGGCATGGGCTCCGAAGCGCCGATGATGTCGCCTTCTCTGCCTACCGATCCGGCTTCAAACTCGCTCCAGCTCTGGCCACTGGTGATGTACAACGGGCAGGCGATGCAGCTAATACCGAATCCACTGGTGCCCGTGGGCATGCTGCCACCGCTGCCTCCTGTCGAGCCGTACATCGTCGGCTGGGCCCCGGCAGCCGTCAACAACGCCTTCTTCGCCTATCCACATCTCTGGCCGTACGGGGCTCTGCCCGGTGTGCCGTCCTACGAGCTGGCCTCTCAGACGATGATGCACATGGCCGAGCAGCAGCAGCAGCAGCACTACGCCGCCTATCAGCAGAACGCTGACAGTGCTGCTCAGGAATGCATGGCTCACTTATCTGCAGTTCCAGCAAACTTTCCCGGATTTCCCGTTTTTCACCCGCAAACATCAGAAAAAGAAGGAGAAGAAGGGGAAGGAGAAGAGCACAAATCAGGCCAAGTTCAAGTGCAACAACACAGTTTAGCTTCAAAAAGTGTCCCCGGTGTCAGCACCGTTTCAAGTCTGCCGAGTGAAGCAGGCCTGCAGCTGCTCGCCGAGTTGGCCGTNAAATCAGGCCAAGTTCAAGTGCAACAACACAGTTTAGCTTCAAAAAGTGTCCCCGGTGTCAGCACCGTTTCAAGTCTGCCGAGTGAAGCAGGCCTGCAGCTGCTCGCCGAGTTGGCCGTCGCCCGAAATCAGCAGGAGAAGCTGGAAGATGCTGCCCGCTTAGACCACACCACTGCCAACAACTGACAACAAAATCTGCCATCAGCTACTCAAAAACAAAGTCACAGAAAAGATTTATTCGGTGACTTAGCAAATGAAAGCCTGTTACAACCGGTACTTACTTAATCCACTTTTACACCACTTTTATCTCCCCTCTCTTCAACACTCTGTCGACACTGAATTTGACACAGCATTTTAGCAAGATTTAACAAGATTATACCACTGTATTTAAAACTCACAAAATCACCCTCCAACTCAATGTCCTGCTTCAAACTTGAAGGCAAAATGGCCGCTCAGCTCCTTATGGCTGTCCTTGGTGTGCAGCGTAAAGCGCTT
>NW_016205923.1:0-2154 GCF_001687245.7 Rhagoletis zephyria
TTTTATGCATTTTTTCCCATATAAAGTGTGTTCGAAATTTTTTTTTAATATCAAAAATCAACGGGATTTTGCAGAAACTTGCACTTTTATTTAATAGACTACAAAACTACAAACTTAGAATCTTTCTAAAAATTCTGAATTAAAAGTTTGTTGTTGCAAAAACTTACTTTTCGTGCTGCGTATTTACAATATGAAGAATTCAGCGTTTTGTCAATATTTCTCACGGCCCTTATTTTAAAAATTTCAGTGCTTTTAATGTTCAATTTTGTAATTTTTAAATCTATAATGTATACGTATATGTGTATATGTGAGTTTTTTTTTATATATTGACATTTTATGNCTACTTTTCCATAACTGCTGCATACATTTTCTGTATATTTGAAGCAACAATTAGACCGCTTTCAGACACGCCAAGTCTTGATCTCAAGTCTGCTCGTTCGTAGGCGAAGCAGGTGAGCCGAATGTACTCTTCTCACCTCCTTCGCCTACGAGCCGAGCAGACTTGAAAGCAAGACTTGACGTGTGTGAAAGGGGTCTTAACAGATTTGAGCTGCCGGTTCCCAATACTCTAATCGATCTAAATTATTCTATAAACTTTGAGTCTTCGTGCTGAATTTCTGAGTGCAAAGTCCATAACAATCATGCAAAACGAATTTAGGTATGTCTGCGTTGGTTGAACGAAATACATGATCTTACATTCACATAAATATTAGGGCTGTTCATGATCTTGTGCATAGGCTCTTGAATTGGCATATTCGTTGCATTTGTAAATTCACAACAATAAAATACATTCGTTATTGTGAATTTTTATGATTGTTTCAAAATTACTAAGCTTCTAGTGAATAGGGTTTTTGCTATTTTTTTTTTTGGAAAAATGTCAATAGACGGTTTTTAAATGTTTAAAACAAAAATGGAAGTACGAAAATCAAATCATGTTTGATGTAAAAAAGCCAAAGGCAGTGTCACACGATTGGGCATGTGCCCGAAATTTGCTGCAAATGGTATCCCAATCGTGTGAAGGCACAAATATGTTTCTTTATCCCAATTACGAAAAACATTTTATTCAAATTTTTCCATACAAGTTCGCTGTATTGTACCAATCGTTCGACTAGAAAAAAAATTTTCGTCCCAATATTTTTTTTATTTTGTACTAATAGCGCAATATAAAAAATGTACAAATATGCCAATCGTGTGACACTGCCTTAAGAACTTAATTTTTTGAAAAACAATATGCAAGGATTCTGTACCATTTCCACGAAAATTTTCTTTTTTCCGCTTTGAGCGACCTCTAAATATTTTGGGATTTCGAAATAAAATAAAAAAAAGGTATACATTTTTCGATATCTAACAATCCTGCGCATCATCGATGTGTAATGTCAGCAACGCTAGTGCCACTGAACTATGCACACCCGGTAAACTAGCATTGCTGACTTTGCATCGATCGATGATGTGGGTTCGATTCCTGCTTAAGTCTAAAAATATACGTCTGATGAGATGTGGTGATCTCCGATATAGCAGCTATAACTTCTACCACTTGGGCTTTTTTTATTTTCACATTTTTCCTAAGAAACCAACTGTGTTATAAAGGTCTGATTATGCATACTTCGCATAACTTCGCACAACCATTTGTACCAGTGCAATAAAAATGTAACTTAAGAAAATGTGAAGCAAAATCNTAAAAGTTCTGCTAATTTCTGGGTAATGGAATACATACAAATTAGATACAAAGTACATACGAAATTGCAGTTTGAAGTTTATGCGAAGTTGTGCGAAGTTATGCGAAGTACGCATAATCAGACCATAAAGCTGAATGTCTTTTTTTTGCAAACAATTTTCTCATTCATTCCAATTTCATATTGGGATTGATCAATAGTATAGTATGATGAGTTTTTTTTTCACAACATTTCATAATAAAATATATAATAGGGCAAATCATCTAAACGCGTAAGTGGCTCGTAACCACATCAACCTCGAAAACCTACTTAATTTTGTATGGAAAACCGGTTTATTTACATACGAGGTTTACACGACTACGAGGCATTAACGCGTTTAGATGAATATCCCTAATATTTTCTTTTCTAAAAGTTGTTTAATTGGGTTTTAAAAGTAAATAAAAATATGAATTTTAGAGAAAATATAGTTTTTGGCTCTAAA
>NW_016205924.1:0-2154 GCF_001687245.7 Rhagoletis zephyria
ACCAGAAATTAAATGCAATCCCAATAAACATTGGGCTTGGTTAAAAGTTCGAAAATGATTGGAAAACGAATCTTTTTTTCGAGTCTCAAAATCGATAACGAATGTGGCATAGGTTAGTATTCGATTCGAGAGCTAGGCCATTCTCCAACAAAACGGAACCTTCGTCATCCAAAGTATTTTCTCTTCGTTATGAATTCGAAATCCATTCCATTATCGAGTTGAAGAGAGAGTTGAATGAGAGAGAGTTCATAATTCTCTTGGAGAATGAGCTGGATTTCACTTTCTTTCTTGTTCCATTTTTTTCGAACCCATCTCGAGTGTATTTCCAATATACCATGAGCGTTAGAAAACTAACTGCCGTCCCTAAATTGGAGCGCTAAGCGATTCGTTTTACATTCTCAACGAGTGTCAGCGCGCGCTATCCTCAAATCAACGCAAAGTAATTTTTGGACGTTTTCTCATTTCCTCTCGTTTTTATTCCCGTTTCATTTTTCACTTTTTTGTCCTTTCTCTTTCTTCCCGTCTTCTGCATCCAACTTCAACACGTAACGCCCTGTCAAAAATGAAAATTCCATTTGCTCGGCGTTAGCGCTGCGTTATTGTGGGATGCTCCATACAAATTGTACGGCCATGAGAATTTTTGACAGTTGTCTGGCGCTTGACGCGCTAATTTAGGGACGGCAGTAAGGTTGGTTATTAGTTCGTTCTCAGTTCGATATGCATATTGGATATCGAAGGTAATTTTCGAACGTTCGCCACAATGTTTATTGGGATCAAACACAAACGGCGATATATATGTACATATGTATGTACAATAAACCAAACAATAAAAAAGCCATATAGAGGAAAAAGCTCCGACGAAGGAATACAAGTAAGTAGATGAATGAAGACATCGGAAGGCATACGCATAAATGTCATTCCAGCTTTGTGTCCTATAACGCGAAAAGAGGGTCAGCAATTGCAAGTTAATACATAGTACATACATACGTACAATTGCAGTTGCATATTAGTAGTTAGTACATACATACATATGTACATATTTATATACATGTAGACATGCATACATACGAGTATATATGTAAAAATGTGCATACGAATTGCTGCCAGCTGTTTAGCTTGCGTTAAGTAACGATTAATTGTGGATTGGAGCATGAAAATGTAAATAATAGGAGGGATAGAAAGCGATAAAATAGTGCATGGGAAAGAGGAAAAGTAACATAGCCTAATATCTTGTACATATTTATATATTTATGTACCCAGATGCACATTGACATTTGTATTTGCATACATACATATGTCTATATGTATGTACTAGGGCGGGTACATTTTTTTTTGACTATGCGCGTATAGCATAGGAGGATTCTATGTATAATTCTAAGCAAATTTTCCGAAGAGACCATGGGTCTAAAATCAAGTTAGAGCTTGCCACATTGCCAAAATACATAGGTTTCGAAGAAAATGTGAAATGTGTGCAGCAATGAATTGCTCATACCAAAAGACCCCTTACAGCATGTTTTTATACAAAATTTAAGCACTTCTTTACGACACTACAGCAAAATGCTAAGAAACCTACTTTCGGAATTTGGCAAACTCCAAATAGATTTTAGACCCATGGTTTCTTCGGCAAATTTGCTTAGAATTACACGTAGCATGCTTCTGTGCTAAACGCGCATAGTCGAAAAAATCTTCCATACAAATTGACCTGCCCTAGTATGTACATATTAGAGGTATACGCCGCCGGGCCACGCCGCCGCCGCCGCCGTTTTTTGTCATTTTTCACGCGCCGCCGCCGAGTTACGAAAATTTCGGCGCGGCGGCGGCGGCGGCGGCGTTCGGCGCCTAGGGAATTTTGTACAAAATTTTCATGTTGTATGCACAATGAAATACATCGTTTGAAGGAACTAAATACTACTCGTATAAAAGCACTATTTTACGAAATGAAAATTACATTTTTAAAAGAAGTTTTTTTTGGCATAATTTGGGCCACTGAACATTTAAAAAAAAAAANTGGTTTCTTCGGCAAATTTGCTTAGAATTACACGTAGCATGCTTCTGTGCTAAACGCGCATAGTCGAAAAAATCTTCCATACAAATTGACCTGCCCTAGTATGTACATATTAGAGGTATACGCCGCCGGGCCACGCCGCCGCCGCC
>NW_016205925.1:0-2154 GCF_001687245.7 Rhagoletis zephyria
TATTTTATTAGCACTATCTGTGTTATGATTTTTTCTATCTACTCGTACTATATTGTAGCATTTAACCGTCGGCGTCTCACGTTAACGAGCATCCACACAGCTCCACGGCCTTAGATCAATTGCGCGATCGAAACTCTACTGAATATCGTTTAACGAATGTTAGTAGATATGAGTTGAAAGCATTCGTTACCCGATAGCATATACATATGTATTACTACATACATACGCACATAAATTTGTACCTGCCTATACATATTTATGAACGAATATAAATAAATATAAGCGTATGCATATATATCGTACCATTGCTGCAAAAATGTCATAATCCAAAACAAAAAATATTTTTAAGTTGAGTATGCAAACATTTCCACCACTTCTTCTTCAACGTTGGGTAAAAATTTCATAGCTGTATCGATTTATATTAGCTAATTAGANAAGCAGTTTATCCCGAGATTTTGATTGTTTGGATTATGACAATCTTGCTACAAATGCTACTCTCTTTAATATTATCCCAGCCAGCAGATATGTAGACGTTAATTTGCCGACAGTACGATCTAGTACAATTTTATGTATCCGGAAACAAATAGAAAACGATTACAATTTTCATTCATTTTCGTATCCGGAAAACGTTCGAAACATTCGAAAAAGATGATGTTAATTGAAAGCAATAATTGTATTTTATTTGTTAAAGCAGGGAAGCCAACTAATTTTTGAGAATTCCCCGATCTCGACAATGAAATTCCCCGATTTTGCCCGGAATTTCGTAAAATTCCCCATTCGCTTTATTTACAAAAAAAAAAAAAACACAAAAATTTAATTTATTTTGACATTTTGCTGGTCTTTCTGCTTATTTTATTTTTAAATGTAATTCATCTATGTATTCATTAACCAAACACACACTTTTATAAAGTTAGCTGGCAAATAAAGAATACAAAATATTTATATAATATTTATATACATACAGTGTTTGAAAAAATTTTAGTGACACCAATTATTATTTATTTTTTGTTATTTGATTTGAGTTATTTTTTTTATAAAAATACAGTTCATTCTTTAACAAATACCGTATAAATCCAAGTTTCATCCTTTGTGCAATATTTGAAAAAAATCAACAAATTTTCGTAAACATTTCGAGTATTTTTATTCGTTTTCCAGAAAAATTATAATAAAGTGCAAGTTTCAAGTGTTTAAAAATTTTCGCTTTAGATATTTTTGCCAAAGTTTTTGCGATTTTCTTCCATATAAAAAAAATTCGTTATATGAAAGCAAATGCGACAAAGAAGATTCTAAAAGATCAACGGTAATTTTTGGTTATTCGAAACATTATTGTACTGAAATTGAACGAGCTGCAGTTCCCCACAAAAAACGGTCCATTCCCACAAAAAACGGTCTATTCCCCGATTCCCCCCGCAAACTGAAATTCCCCGCAAATCGGGGAATTCCCCACGAGTTGGCTTCCCAGTGGCTGAGCGTGTAGAGGAGTGTACCGCTATTTATTAGCTTCCAGAAGGTGCCGAGTTCAAATTCCGTCAGGCGTTTCCTTAATTTTTATTTTGTTTTTCTTGGACCATGAAAAAGTATCTGTGAAGTGCAGAATGAAAGCGTATTGAACGAACAATTCAATCAGACAAATTTCAGAAGAACAGCCAAAAACGTCTCCGTTCCACAACAATGTTCGGTACTTGTATGTACGTATGTTTACTGGAGGGATTTACAAATCAAAGCAAGAATAGGAGCCGTTTCCTTAAACTTTTCTGAAGAATGACATACATATGTATCGAATTCTGTTTATGCTCTATACCGGGGTTGTTGCGAATATTTGCATTCGCATTCGCAACCGCGGAGCTTCGAATTAATTTTGACATTCGCATTCGCTTTCGCATTCGCAAAAATCTATTCGGATCTTTTGCGAATGCGAATATTGAAGAGACCGAAAATTACAGTTATTTCTTCACGAGTTAAACTTGAACTAGAATATTGTGCAAGTGCACAGACATACATATATCTAACCAGTCACAGAAGAAAGCATTAAAAATGAGGTACAAAAAACTAAAATCGAAAAACGCTGATGACATGACAAATTCCGAAACAACAAAAAGAATGACAATGAAGAATTCTTTCGAAAAAAACGGTGTTTAAAAAACGATTGTGCCA
>NW_016205926.1:0-2154 GCF_001687245.7 Rhagoletis zephyria
TCTCAAGTTACATACCTGACGACAGTACGAATGGCAATTATAATAGGGTGGTTTTAGTTTTTTGAACTATAATTTTATTTACTTTGAAATCAAAAAATATTCAGAGCGCTCTTTATATGGAAAAAAACAGCTTTTCATAGAAGTGGTATGAAATTCTTAAAAATCAATATTTTTCGATCGGACAGCTCTGGTTCTCGTCAGGAGATTCCCAATAATAATACCCAATTATTTATTTAACCATTTTTTCACAGCAACTTCATTTCATAGGTTCGCCAAAACCCCCAGAAAATGCCAGAAAATTCAATGGGAGATAAATAAAAAAACCTTTAGTATTCAAAAATGGTTAAATAAACAAATGGGTATTCTTATTGGAAGTCTCGTGATGGTCGAAAAATATTTTCAAGAATTCTATACCATTTTTTCCTCATATAAATCGGTGAGAGCATCAAAATTCCGACTATACTCTTTTCGGACCACCCTAATGCACACTCACTCAAGCAGAGCTTATTTAGCAGCTGTTGCATACATTACTGCGCAAACACACTTTTTCTGTATTTATTCCAAACGTGCTCCCAAGTGTAAGTTTCAACCAGTTTACAGCATTTTTAAGCTCGGTCTGCTTATGAATATGTTTGAGTACCGGTGGCAAGAAAAAGTTTGGCATGTATATGAAGTATATACATACATTCACACATGTTTAGTAACTATGTAGCTATGTATATGCGTAGTTTGTACCATTTGTCCGTTGTGTATTGCAAGAATGGCAGAGTAGCTGCAAATTGTTTGCATTTATGTATGTATGTATGTAGTATATGCATGTGCTGGCGAAAAACTCCCAGTTAGTGTGCGCAAAATTTGTGCGAAAAGTGTTCTAATTATCCCCAACTTGACGAATGCACAGCTTTGCTGCAGTGGGCACTAAATGGCTCTTAAGCGCATGGCTCGGGCATTCCTTTGACAGATTCGGCAGCTGCCTTAGAATCAGACTGCTGTGAATTAATTTCCTTAATTTTCGGTTGCATAAAGTTGGGCGAATCGGAATGGTTATTCGCTTGCGTAAGCTTGGGTGAGTGCTTGAAAGGTAGATGCATTTTTTAAGTTCCTTCTCCTTCGAGTGCCTAAAAGCGTATGAATACATTTCCGCTGTTCAAGCGACATCTCAGCCAGCATTTTTAACTGCAAGGGGTGCCTCAATTTGTAGATACGAAGTTGCGCAGTCCTGTCGAATACATCACTGGCGCCTAAGTGTAGGCTACCGAATTTTGAAAAAATCGTCTTCTTTTAAAAGTCTTTTGTGTAAGTCGTAGTAAACTTTTGTTTCCCAACATCTTCTTAACTGCAAAAAATGTTAATGACTTTTATACGAATGATTTAAAAAAAGTCGGTGACAGATTTATATTGATGACTTTTGTAAATAAAAGTCTTCAATAACTGTTATCTAAGACATATAATATAAAAATCAAAAATAATTGTTATTTTTTTTTACTTTTGCATAAAAACCGCAAATAAAAATTTATTTTCAAATTTGAGTCTCTGTAAAAAAAGAAATCGATTGGTATGTATCACTTAGTTGTAGAACATTTCCTTCATAGTGAATTTTTCGTTGACAGTTTTCATCAATAACTGTTATGTTCGGTCCCTGTATTTTGTATGTATTCGCATGCAAATAGATGTAAAATAAAAACAATTTATAAAAAAATAAATCAACTTTATCGTAACTGGAATTTTACAAAACAATACTTACATCGTATATTTTTTATGCGAACGCTCGAAATGGAATTTAAGTTTAAAACAAGCAAAAGAAAACTTTAAATTAAAAATAAATATGTAATAATCTACATTTTTTTAACAATTCTACTGTTTCATGCCGCCAGCTTTAGTTCCGAATGGAGATTACAAAAACCCAAAAATAAAAAAAAAAACGAAAATATTAAAAAAAAGCATTCAACATTGATAAAATATTTAGCCAGCAT
Organism: Rhagoletis zephyria; assembly: GCF_001687245.7. NCBI lineage: Eukaryota > Metazoa > Arthropoda > Insecta > Diptera > Tephritidae > Rhagoletis > Rhagoletis zephyria. The sequence continues at coordinate 1,974 of NW_016205926.1, forward strand.
AAATCATTGCAACTTTGTTGTTGCTGCTGATTGTCCAAACTAAGTATTTTCTACTTAAATTTTTTTACAAATCATTTTTTTTTTGTGAGTTTCGCTGTAAAGTAGCTGCTGCCGCTTGTCGCAATGCAGTGGCTGTAATGAGTGTAGATACTATATTTTAGTTATATATTACTTTTATTAG
>NW_016205927.1:0-2154 GCF_001687245.7 Rhagoletis zephyria
GGACTTTATTATATTGTTCCGCTATCCGTGTTCATTTTCGTAAGACAACATGCGTCATAAAATTCCAAATACCTAGTTTCTTGAATATATAATTTTTTTCTATGTTGTGAAGTTTTTAAATTTTTATCGCACGGTGGTGTAATTAAAAAGTAGTCCCCAAAAAGTTCCCATCGAAATCCTAGTTAAAATGATACAAGAGAAATTTGGTTTTATAAATAATTATAGCATAATTTGCAGTTAATAAATCCTTAGTCGTGCAAATAAATATTGATGTAAATTTTCTTAAACTTTTGCCCAAAATTGGCTCTATATATGAGTATACATTTATTTACGTATAAATGTACGTATTCAAGTACATAAAAACTCCAAATGAACAATTTCAGTTTCACCTACACCAGCTTGAGCACCTCCTTTACAAAGCCCCGTATTACTGCCCATAATTGCGCTTACATAATTGCAGCTCTCGTGCACTACCATGCACTTATGTACGTCGACAGCAGTAAATTACGCCAATGTCGAATGCTCGCAAGTGCACGGTGACAGACATAGTGATTTTTCATTTGTGTAGCACCCAAAAACACTCCACAAAAACAAAGCGATTACGCAAAACTTCATTACAGCCATCTGTTTGCCAACAACGTATACAAGTGCTATATTAACATGGACTTGGCGTTACTCGATTGCTCGAAATGTTCGAAAACATATTCGTTTTACACTCCAAACATGCCACCGCGTATCTGTTACCATTGTTGCAAATGTTGCTGACTGGTGCTGTTACAACTGCTGGTAGCATGCAAATTTGTAGTGGCTACGCTTAAAATGCGTTTCATGTCCGCATAGTTAATTGGTGCGTATTGAAATGACAACTTCCACATTCGCCACCAATACCATTAAAAGCATTGCTTTACCAAAATCAAATAAAAACCTAGTTCGTATAGGTAATTTTAAATAGAGTGAAGTGTAGTCACATCTGAATTCAGAATACTTTTTTCTCCTTCAGAAATAATTTGAAAAATTTAAATTTAAACTGTTTGTTTCTAATAAATAAGCCAACCAAAATGGAAAACAAATTGATGCGGCTCGAAACATGGTAATATGTAGTACTAGGTTCCAGCATAAGAAGATCCCTCAAGCTACATGGCTGTCTCCAGATCGAAAACCACGCTATCAAATCGATAATGTTGTGACAGAGGGAAGGCATGACTCCAGTTCACTCCCAGGGCCAAACATCGACTCGGACCACTTTCTTGGAGCAGGCAAGATACGCACCCGCCGCAGAAGAAGTAGTCGGATTTCAGGTGCCTACAGGGGCACGCTGCGATCGGGCGCAACGTGAGCCATGTGGGACCGGGGAGCGAAACGTATTTGCCGCAATAAAACGTAAAACGATATGGCCACACTGGCAACACTGGTGACACTGGTGAAACTGGTACACTGGTAACCCTGGTGACACTGGCGACACTGGTGACACTGGCGTCACTGTCGGCTCTGGTGACACTGGCGACACTAGCGTCACTGGTAATACTGGCTGCATTGTCGTCACTGGTAAAACTGGTGATACTGGTGAAACTGGTGACACTGGCTACACTGGTGACACTGGCGACGCTGGCGACACTGGCGGCACTATCGACACTGGTGAAACTGGTGACACTGGCGTCACTGGTAATACTGGCGGCATTGTCGACACTGATAAAACAGCTGACACNTTCATATTGATACTTTGATACCTGAAATAAAAAAGTGATACATATTGACACATTTTAGATCTCTTCTGTGCTACAATTTTTCACAAGCCCCCGGTCACACTGTATGTATGTAAATACATACATACGTACATATGTTGATTGTAGTTAATGTGGATCTGCTTTTCTTTTTAACCGACTTTTTTTTTTGAAGTGAAACTTCTTACACGAGTTCGGAGATCAAAATTCATCAATTATTTATTAAAATAAATAAAGTATCCCAATATGGGTATCAAGAGAAATGGTTTTGAATAAAGAAGAAGGTGGATGGGTTGTCATATGTTTAGAAATTAAATTCAACTTGGACCATTTAAATATGTATCGCAATATGTGTGTCAGCCAGGTTAAAAACTTTGGAATTTTTTTTGGTTTTAAAATATTTTGAATAGGGTTGCCACCTGTTTTAAAATAA
>NW_016205928.1:0-2154 GCF_001687245.7 Rhagoletis zephyria
TACATACATTAAAATACATTTAAGGTACCCATACGCTAGCATACAGACATAAATTTTGAAATAAAGAGTAAAATACACATCCTTCCTCATTCATAAGTAAGTTTTATACATATGAATGCGAGAGAGAAACATAAAATGTATAGCTGCGGTGACCATTCGTAGCTATTTTGGCGGAGCATTACCGATTTTGAGAAAATGGTCCCGTTAAACAGTTTTTAAAAGTAGGGACGTATAAGTTTCCGGATTTTTCGTATATGTACCGATTAAGCCCCGATTTTCAGGGTTTTCTTTACTAACTAAATAAGAGTCTCCCTGTACTCCGGCCCAAAAGGATTTTTCTTACAAAAGTGGCAGCACTTTCTAGTGAACCCGCAAGGCGTTAAAACGCCCAAAATTGAATTTCAAAAACGTAAAAATATTTCAAATATTAGTCAGAGTTATCAGAGATCCAAGTGCCATATTTCATCAATACCTTTCAGCCATTTCTGAAGTGAAGAGCAGTCTCGCATAGTGCATGTTTTTATTTTCATCAAATTTCAAGTCACCGTATACCGATGAAAAAAGTTCTTAATTTAAAAAAAAAAATAAAACTTAACATCTACAGGCTAAGGTCCCTAATTTAACCTCTCATTTTTGAAATTCCTCTTCAAAAGTATTCCCAAACTAAAATCTTTTTAAATCTCTTTCATCTGACATTGTGATACACATGTATTACAAAAAGGTGATGAGCTAATTCGAATTTGATTGTTCGAAACACTGGCAACCCCCATGAATAAAGGCCAGGAATAAATCCCTTTCAAACCCATTTCGATGTATGCCCATCTTTTAATAATTCATCCAACTTACTGAATAATTTGAATGTAATGGAAATGTTCAATTTAAAGATTTCTTAAAATTTTTCCGTTTGGCTACGGTATTTTTATACTTCATATGCTTTTTAAATTAGTTAATTAACTTTCAAACAGGTGGCAGTCCTCTTCAAAAGTATTTCTTAGCTTAATTATTGTTAACTCTTTTTCGCCGGACACTGCGATACATATTTTAATTAACTGATGAACTAATTGGAATTTTAATTTTTAAACATGTGGCAACCCCGCTAAATACAGTTCAGAAATAAAAAATTTTCAAACCAACTTCGATTGGTACCCATATTTTAATAATTCCTTTAACTAATAAAATAATTTTAATAGAATGAACTCTGTTTTTATAAAAAATTATCGAAAATAAATTAGAATAAAAAAATTGCAAATATTGCGAAAAACTCACTGTGCCAATACTTTTGCTTGTCACTGTATACGGTGTCGAGAATATAAATAGGAAAAGACATTTTAGCAAGTTTGGTTACTTTCTTTTGTTTAAAAATGTTAATTATTTTTAGGAAAATATATAAAAATTCGACGAGTTTTAACAAATGTTGAACAAAATTTTAAATATTTTAATCATATTTTCTAGAATTGGTTTGAGCACGCAACGTGCAAGTTTGAAGTAGCTTGGACTTACCGCTTGCTTTTTGGCAATTTTTTGTTCTCGCATTTTCTTTCATACAAAGTATTTATCTTAATCATATTTTTGTATGAAGAAAATTACCATCGCCTTCCACAAAAAAAAATTTACAAATATCAACAAAAGTGCAAACNACACGTATATATGTATATGTGTGTATACATTTTTCGAGTTTTCTGGATGTTATGTCCGTTTATTCTTAAACCAAAATTATATGTTCGGATTCGATGCTTTAGAAATGTCATCGATTGTTGGCCACACAGAAATCTGGTCACCGTATGTATAGCATAAGCACAGGCTCACTGCCTACATGTATGTAAATATGTATGTAGTGATATAAAATGATATGTTTGCATGCAGCCATAGCTTACCACAGCATGACACTGTTAAGATGGTGCGCTGAAGTGCCTGCGACAGGCGCTGCCAGCTACAGCATACGCTTGAATGTATGCGGGGCGAGTGCCATAAATTGTGGTACTTCTTTATTCAAATACAATTTTCAGCTGTCATTTTTGCAGGACATGTGCTCGCATTTTTTTTTCTTCTTACTCGCATGCTTTTAAGATGTGAATGTACCAGAGCAGTATGAGCATACACACTCCCATAGGTTCATAGAGATCTTTCTTGTTTTCCACACATGCTGCGCTTTTA
>NW_016205929.1:0-2154 GCF_001687245.7 Rhagoletis zephyria
CAGTGTACAGTGAACGATAATTTTACTGACACTTTTATGCACAGTTTACCACATACCACATATATTACTCCATAAGGCCCATTTTCAGGCAGTCCAGATTGGCCAAAGATTAATCATCACCGATCCACCGATCCCGTTAAGGTGCTCAGGTGTTCCCAGCTTAACCAGGTGGAGCTTCGCTTTTGTGAAATTAAGGAAGTCTGTTAGGTTGAATTTCGTCAGATTGGTATCAGGATGCTTCTGCCGAAGCAGGTATGCCTTATCCGACTGAAAACTTTAAATTCATATTTGTAATGGAACAATGTGTCATCGTCTTTTAAACAAATTTCACATAAAGCCGAGTTTCTTAAAACAATTCTGTTGAGGTTCCCGTTTAAGGAAATGAATACCGCGATTAAAAGCTTAAACAGACGGCAGCGTTGATCGGGATTAACTGGGANAGATCAACTGCAATTAATTCCCGAGTTGATCCGGATCAACGCTGCCGTCTGTTTAAGCTCTAAGCCAAATGCAATGCGAACTGTGTATGTATTAATCAAATGAATAACATTTATCGAGTATTTGTTTTCAACAACTAATTAAAAGAAGTCTTTTATTAGTGGTTAATAAAAAAAAATAAATAAATAAAAGTCCACCCCCAACATAGCTAAATTTTGTTGTGGTGTTATTTGAATATGAATCAAATATACATTCCAACCAAATCGGTCCATAAATATGGCATTTTCATATCTCAAGACTTGTGCCACCTAGAGGATTAGTTCATCGTTCACACTGCATTGTCATCGGGTTCCACGACGCACACTTTTCTTAATTTGAGTTGAAATTGCGATAAGATTCTCAATATGGTCATAAAAAACCCATCACCTGAAATTGTGATTCATTTTCAGAAAACTTTAACGAAATTGCCTCAAGTTTGCGAATACGACCCTGAAAATTGCATACAGTGATTTATTAATGAGCGAAGAGTAAAAAAAAACAAACTTTAATAACAAGCAAAACAAAACCACAACAAACTGTCATCGAAATTGGGATTTAAATTGAGATAGTCGTGTAAACAGCTACAATTTCAATTTGAAATTTAGTGTTGAAATTGCGCAATATGAGCGTTGAAGTGTGAAGTTTTTAGCTCATAAGAAGTTGATTTAAAATTGATTGCAAAATTTAATTGTACACATGAAAAAGTTAATTAAATCGTTAAAAACGGATTTATTTGTATCGGATTCCTTATTCTGCTTTATCGAATTTATTATTTGAGTCCAATTTTTTTTTCGGATTTGTAAATGTGTTGCCATCTTTTTGACGACTAATGCCATTGAATTTTACACTGTTTTCTTATTAGATAAAATCGTACTAAATCTCGTTTCAACATTTACCAAAATGGTAACTCTGCTTGCCAGTGAAACAACTCTGTAATTTCTTAAAGTTACACCACTGAAGTGCCTAAAGTATGAGAAGGTGGACTTAGATCAACACTTTTCACTAGGCTGTCTAGCCTTCGCGAGTTTTATATTGAAGTAGTTGGGATCCAACTTTTTAGTCAACCCCAGAGAGCTTTCGGAGATTGATAAATTTATCATGCATAATATTTTGAAAAACAATAAATCCACCAATGTTCCTTTTTACATTGCCAACCCAGAAATGTAAAAAGCGAACCTTACAGTAGGATATGCGAGCGCTGGTTTATAAGTAAGTAAAATGTTGTGTCACATTTTGAGCAAGCTGCATTTGTACTGGACCGACACTGATTGCTAGTGGCTTGGATGCTGGAATTTTCTTTTGTGAAACGAAACGAATTTTCGCAGTTACTCGCCGCAGCTTGGGCATCTTCTTCGAAGCGGATGCAACAATTTCATTTGCTCGGTAGCTTTGCTCGCCGATTCGAGTTACTTCGATATGCATCTTCAGGTAAATGCAGTCGAGCTTAAAACTAAATGAAGTGAAGAACATATTACAAGTACTTCATAAGTTTTTTATCGCTATTTCTACAGTTTTATAACACTGCACGCAGGCAGCGAAAACTACAGCAGTGAACGCAAAAAAAAAAAACGTTCACAAGTAAAGAATATAAAAGCAACGACAGGGAAAAAAGTAGCATCAAATGAATCAATGATGCATGCGACAAAATTGAAGCAGCACATTTATTTGGCAGAAAGC